>NC_084599.1:45383349-45590849 GCF_033807715.1 Cololabis saira | reverse complement strand
TTACATTTACATTTTACATTTTGTAATAAACGTCCAAAATGTAAGAACTTTGTCATTTTATTTTGTAATAAAGTCGCATTTTGTAATAAACTACCCCAACGCATTTTGTAATAAATTTTGCCGCGTTATGTAATAAATTATTACATTTTGAGAAGATTATTACAGATTGCACTTGCAACTTTTTTATTCTATAGAAAATGTAATAACATGGTGCATTATGTAATAACAATTCTAAAGCAGAGTTTATTTGTTTTATACATAGATTTATTGGCTACATAACTCTGAGGGAAATTGCATAAAAAAACAACAAAAGTCACTCATGTATAAATTAATTGTTAAACAAACAACAATAATAGGTATTATTACATAATGCACCATGTTATTACATTTCCTAGAGAATAAAAAAGTTGCAAGTGCATTTTATAATAATCTTCTCAAAATGTAATAACTTATTACATAATGTGGCAAAATGTATTGCAAAATGCGGCTTTATTAGATTAGATTTATTAGATCTGCTCAGACCCGAGAGGTTTTTAAGTCTTCTTTGAAAACGTATTTATTTTCTTCGGCTTGTGGTGTTCGGTAAATAGTGGCCACATCTGTGAGAAGTGATTGTGACTTTGCGTGTCAGTTCTTTGCAGTCTATTTTCTATTTTTTATTACTATTTTATTGATCATCCTAGTACATAGGGCTGTGCGATTAATCGATTTTTTCAATCTAAATCGGATTTATTAATCAAGACGATGTTAAAAAAAGGAAAATTGGAAAATGGATGTTCCTTTTCTGCAGCTGCATTACAGACAGACTCGTCTAGTCTTTGTTTGGTCAAGAAAATGGTAAATGTTGTCACTTTACTAAACTCAAGGAGGATTTACAGGATCTTTCAATTGCACTTCATTCCCAATAGGGAAATGTGTTTGCTATTTTTCTTTAAAAATAAAGATGAAATATTTGAAACAATTTATTCCATTGTCTTTTGTAGTTTTACCAAAAAAATCTAAATCAAAATTGAAAATCGGGTTTTCAGAGAAAAAAATCGGGATTTTATTTTTGTCCAAAATCGCCCAGCCCTACTAGTACGTTAGTGATTTTATTGTTTCTACACTCTGTACTGTATTTTTTTTTGTATGGTTTCATTGTAAATGTAAACTGTACAGCACTTTGGTCGACCTCGTCGTTTTTAAATGTGCTATATAAAGAAAATTTACTTTGACATTGACATATTACAAAATGAAATGAAAAAGTTATTACATTTTGGACGTTTATTACAAAATGCGGCTCAACAGCCGGTCTGTCGTCGCGAGCGTCGGCCCGTCTGTCCGTCCGTCTGTCTGTCCCGGCGTCCCCTCATGGCGCTGGACGTGCCGGAGGTCGAGCTCTGATCTCTGGCTCCGGTTCATCATAAATATTATGGGATGACGCTCAGACGGCCGGCTGGTTAATGTGCTGCTTGAACCTTGTCAGGACCCAGACCGTCAGTTTCCACGGAGATATAAGTTACTAATAATAACCGTCTGAGACGGTTATTCCTGCGGAAGAGAATCAGGGCCAGGCAGGAGAAAAATACAAATCATATTTTAGAGGAGGAAGATCTTTTTTCATCATGCACTTCGAGAAATAAGGTGGAAATGTCGAGCAAAAAGTGGAAATGTTGAGAAAAAAGTTGAAATTTCATGAATAAAGTTGAAATTTCGACTTTAATCTCGAGTGCACAATAAAATAAATTCCCCTCTCAAATATTTTTCTCCTGCATGGCCCTGATACTCTTCCGTAGAACTCCTCTGTTTTCATCAGAGCTTTAAATTCAGTCACAGGTAGGAGGTTTATTGAAGTTTATTCCAAGAGCTGCTACTGAAAACTAAAAGCTTTTTCACAAATTCCCTTTTTATTTTTGGAAACGAACAAATGCAAAACGTCCATTGAGCGGAGATTGTAAGCTCCTTGCTACAGAACAACTATTCCATATTTCTCTTGCCTTAATTGATGTCCATCTCTTTTTAATATTAGTTTTTGCTGTCGTCGTCCAAACATGAGTTTCCCCTCGGGTCATAGCGGGTTTCTTTTATCTGGAACAAACCCTGAATGGAGTTTGGAAGCAGTTTCTGCTGCTTTAAAGGCAAATAGAACAGTTTTTCTGCTCTACTACGTCATGGAATTGTAATATTGTAGTTTCTGAGAGTTTGTAGTTTCTGTTCTGGTCTGAGCTGCAGGACGGAGGTGCAGATCTGCAGCTCGTTCCTGCAGATCTGCTGCTAGTTTGCAGCAAATCTGCAGCTCCGTCCTGCAGATCTGCAGCTCGTTCCTGCAGATCTGCAGCTAGTTTGCAGCAGATCTGCAGCTCCGTCCTGCAGATCTGCAGCTCCGTCCTGCAGATCTGCAGCTCGTTCCTGCAGATCTGCAGCTAGTTTGCAGCAGATCTGCAGCTCCGTCCTGCAGATCTGCAGCTCCGTCCTGCAGATCTGCAGCTCGTTCCTGCAGATCTGCAGCTAGTTTGCAGCAGATCTGCAGCTCCGTCCTGCAGATCTGCTGCTCGTTCCTGCAGATCTGCAGCTCGTTCCAGCAGATCTGCTGCTTGCTAGCTTGCGTATTCACGGCCACGTGTGCAGGTCTGAGTGCCAGCGGCCCCGCGGGCCTCGGGGAGCGATCCGGCCTCCTTTCCCACAGTCCGGCTCCCCCGAGTCCCCGGCCGTGACGTCAGCGGCGAGGTAGCGGCGAGTGCCCCGCTCAGAGGTCGCGGGGTCACTTCCTGTCTGTCAGGATGGAGCTGGGCAGCGTCCAGCGCTGCTCTAGCCCTGTCTCTCTCTCCGTCGGTGCTTTAACCCCGTCTCTTCTCTCCCTCCGTCTGTTCCAGGCCATGTGGCTGATGCTGCAGGAGGACGAGCCCGACGACTTCGTCATCGCCACCGGGGAAGTGCACAGCGTCCGCGAGTTCGTGGAGCGAGCCTTCAAACACGTGGGAAAGACCATCGTGTGAGTGTCAAACCCAGGGCCGGGGATCCATTCACATGCCAAGAATCGAGTCGATTCCGATTCTTAAGATTCAGAATCAATTATCTTTTTGACATTTATCATTTTTATTTTTCAAAATGAAGACAAAAAAAGAGGTTAACAACACGGTCCTCCACCCTGGTGCACGTTCAGGCTGCAGTGGAAGCTTGTATGACTTCATGTAGATTCTTCAGGCCTGGAAATTTAGTGGATGACACACCCACGACTCTCTATATCAAACCATTCAAAAGTTATGGCAGAAAGTAGGAACTATCACATATGGACCAATCAGATGAAGGGTGGGCGCGCTTTTTGGCGTCTAGCGTCGCCACGGTAACGTTTTGACTGAGAAAAGTAATGCGCATAGTCACAGGATGGAGACGCACATTTTGATGTATAACACACCTGGGTGCACGTTACGGTTCGGGCTGAATTAACGGCCGAAGGAATGGCATAAATTGCGCCAAAATGGCCGACTTCCTGTTGGGTTTGGGCCATGGCTCCAAGAGACTTTTCTTTAAGTTGTGACATGATACAGGTGTGTAGTGATTTTCGTGCATGTACGTCAAACCGTATTGTGGGGCTTGAGGCACAAAGTTTTCTAGGGGGCGCTGTTGAGCCGTTAGGCCACGCCCATTAATATAAACCATTAAATATCACATTTATCACCAGGACTGGCTTGGTGCAAAATTTGGTGACTTTTGGGGTAAGTTTAGGGGGAAAAAAGGCTCATTTCGTCTGAAAAATAAAAACGAGATCGAGGAAAACAATTCCTACAGATACAATAAGGCCGAATTAATATGAGAATCAATTTAGAATCAGAAAATCGATTTTTTTCAACACAGGTCTCGTCAAACCCCCCCGGTCTCACGTAACCCCCCCGGGTCACCCCTGGTTCACCAGCCTCAAACCCTGACAGGAACGAAGACGTTTAAAGACGTTGTTTGAAGACGTTTTTGAAGACGTTGTTTGGAGACGTTGTTTGAAGACGTTGTTTGACTGCTGCCGTCCTGCAGGGTCCAAACAGAAAGACAAAGTTGACATATTTAGTCTGCAGAACGTTGAGGAAACAATCAGACGCTGAGCCTTCTGCAGGTGTGAGGAAGAGGAGGAAGAGGAAGATGTGTCACTTCACTTCACTTTATTCATTTGTCCCTAGAAGGGCGATTAGTTTTGCAGCAGATATAATCATTCAGGGAAATTACAGGTATTTACTAGGTTAATATTGGTAACTACCAGTCAATTTACCATGTAATTACTCTGAAATTACATGAATACATGAAATTTTATATCTGTGCTTAATGAGGAAGTACCAGGTAATATTATGGAAACAACACACGCTTTCTTTTACAGTCCAGTTTCACTTTAATTACTGAGTAAAACCAGGTAAAAATGTCTGTACTTATTGGGTAAATACTTAGGAAAAAGAATTACTGGGCAAGTAACTACAAGGTAAGTACCTGGATTACCAGGTAAAACATGGTAACTATCAGGTTAATTACAAGGTCAATAGAGTCATTTACACCCTCGGGGGTACATGCACCAATCCATTGATAATACATAAATCAATAATGAATGGGTAAATACCCGGTAGTTATCCATGAAAAGCTGGTAACTACCTCAAATATAGGTTATAATTTCCTGGTAGTTTGCAGAAAAATACTTAGTAATTACCTGGTACTTACTTAGAAATAATTCATGTAATTTCAGAGTAATTACATGGTAAATTGACTGGTAGTTACCAATATTAACCTAGTAAATACCTGTAATTTCCCTCATAGTTCCATCTAATGTCTTTGTAATTACCTAGTAATGTTTAGTTTAAACAACCAGGTATTTACATGTTATTAAATGGTAAATACACATAATTACATAGTACAAGAAAATACGTAATAATAACCTAGTACTTACTGGGTAAATTACCCGGTAGTTACCATGTAATTACCTTGTAAATACAAGGTACTACTAGGTAATTACAGTGTAATTACCATGGTATTACCTGGTTATTACTGTACTGTAAAAGAAAGGGTTACCGAACATTTTCATCAGGGTTTGTCTACCTGGAATCTAGCGAGCTTCCTCAGACAAAAGAGGCGTTGTTGACCTTTTTTGCAAAGCGTATCACAATTCACATCAAATCTGAGCATCTTATCAATAATAGTGCTGAGATATTTGTAACTGGTCACTAGTTGAACTGGCTGGTTGTGAAGAACATTACGATGTGTCTGCATGTGTCTTCCTCCAGGTGGGAGGGGAAGGATGAGAAGGAGATCGGCCGTTGCCAGGAGACGGGCGTCGTCCACGTGAAGGTGGACCCCAAGTTCTTCCGTCCCACCGAAGTGGTGAGTCCGGCTTCTGCCCACGTTTCTGCCCACGTTTCTCCCCACGTTTCTGCCCACGTTTCTCCCCACGTTTCTGCAGATGTTTCTACCCACGTTTCTGCCCACGTTTCTCCCCACGTTTCTGCCCACGTTTCTACCCACGTTCCTCCCCACGTTTCTGCCCACGTTTCTACCCACGTTCCTCCCCACGTTTCTGCAGATGTTTCTACCCACGTTTCTGCCCACGTTTCTCCCCAAGTTTCTGCCCACGTTTCTACCCACGTTCCTCCCCACGTTTCTGCAGATGTTTCTACCCACGTTTCTGCCCACGTTTCTCCCCACGTTTCTGCCCACGTTTCTGCCCACGTTTCTCCCCACGTTTCTCCCCATGTTTCTACCCACGTTCCTCCCCACGTTTCTGCAGATGTTTCTGCCCACGTTCCTCCCCACGTTTCTGCAGATGTTTCTGCCGAAGTTTCTGCCCACGTTTCTGCCCACGTTTCTGCCCACGTTTCTGCCCACGTTTCTGCCCACGTTTCTGCCCACATTTCTACCAACATTTCTGCAGATGTTTCTGCCCATGTTTGTGTGTGAATATGTGAATTGGTGCTTGGAGAGTCTGGGGTCCCTTCAACCCCCCCTGCCTTCCCCCAACGGACTGGATTCACCAGTTCATGTGGGGAAAAGTTACTGGGGAAAAGTGCTGGGGTGTTTTCTTTCAACTGTTTCTCAAACAAGAAGCCCTGAAGCCGATATGTCAAAACTCCAACAAAGTATTTGATTTATAACAACTTAAACATACATATGCAGCAAAGATGGCGCCTTCAACACGAGCGACACCCGCAACAAACGCAACAGAACCAACATCCATGTTCTGCACCCAACGTAGTGGGTACCAGTGTTGTGCAAGTTCCTACTTCTCATGAACCATTTCATAGTTCACCATTTTCCCCATGTTTCTGCAGATGTTTCTGCCCACCTTTCTGCCCACGTTTCTGCAGATGTTTCTGCCCACGTCTCTGCCCACGTCTCTGCCCACGTCTCTTCCCACGTTTCTGCCCACGTTCCTCCCCACGTTTCTGCAGATGTTTCTGCCCACGTTTCTGCCCACGTTCCTCCCCACGTTTCTATCCACGTTTCTGCCCACGTTTCTGCCCACGTTTCTCCCCACGTTTCTACCCACGTTTCTGCCCACGTTTCTCCCCACGTTTCTCCCCACGTTTCTGCCCACGTTTCTCCCCACGTTTCTGCAGATGTTTCTGCCCACGTTTCTGCAGATGTTTCTGCCCACGTTTCTCCCCACGTTTCTCCCCACGTTTCTGCCCACGTTTCTCCCCATGTTTCTGCAGATGTTTCTGCCCACGTTTCTCCCCACGTTTCTGCAGATGTTTCTGCCCACGTTTCTGCAGATGTTTCTGCCCACGTTCCTCCCCACATTTCTCCCCACGTTTCTGCCCACGTTTTGTGCCCACGTTTCTGCCCACGTTTCTGCCCACGTTTCTGCCCACGTTTCTCCCCACGTTTCTGCCCACGTTTCTGCCCACGTTCCTCCCCACATTTCTGCAGATGTTTCTGCCCACGTTTCTGCCCACGTTTCTGCCCACGTTTCTACCCACGTTTCTGCCCACGTTTCTCCCCACGTTTCTGCCCACGTTTCTGCCCACGTTCCTCCCCACATTTCTGCAGATGTTTCTGCCCACGTTTCTGCCCATGTTTCTGCCCACGTTCCTCCCCACGTTTCTGCAGATGTTTCTGCCCACGTTCCGCCCCACGTTTCTGCCCACGTTTCTGCCCACGTTTCTACCCACGTTTCTCCCCACGTTTCTCCCCACGTTTCTGCCCACGTTTCTGCCCACGTTTCTCCCCATGTTTCTGCAGATGTTTCTGCAGATGTTTCTGCCCACGTTTCTCCCCACGTTTCTGCAGATGTTTCTGCCCACGTTTCTGCAGATGTTTCTGCCCACGTTCCTCCCCACGTTTCTCCCCACGTTTCTGCCCACGTTTTGTGCCCACGTTTCTGCCCACGTTTCCCCCCACGTTTCTACCCACGTTTCTGCACACGTTTCTCCCCACGTTTCTGCCCACGTTTTGTGCCCATGTTTCTGCCCACGTTTCCCCCCACGTTTCTACCCACGTTTCTGCCCACGTTTCTCCCCACGTTTCTGCCCACGTTTCTGCCCACGTTCCTCCCCACATTTCTGCAGATGTTTCTGCCCACGTTTCTGCCCATGTTTCTGCCCACGTTCCTCCCCACGTTTCTGCAGATGTTTCTGCCCACGTTCCGCCCCACGTTTCTGCCCACGTTTCTGCCCACGTTTCTCCCCACGTTTCTACCCACGTTTCTGCCCACGTTTCTGCCCACGTTTCTGCCCACGTTTCTCCCCACGTTTCTCCCCACGTTTCTACCCACGTTTCTGCCCACGTTTCTCCCCACGTTTCTCCCCACGTTTCTGCCCACGTTTCTCCCCATGTTTCTGCAGATGTTTCTGCCCACGTTTCTCCCCACGTTTCTGCAGATGTTTCTGCCCACGTTTCTGCAGATGTTTCTGCCCACGTTCCTCCCCACGTTTCTGCCCACGTTTCTCCCCACGTTTCTCCCCACGTTTCTGCCCACGTTTCTCCCCATGTTTCTGCAGATGTTTCTGCCCACGTTTCTCCCCACGTTTCTGCAGATGTTTCTGCCCACGTTTCTGCAGATGTTTCTGCCCACGTTCCTCCCCACGTTTCTGCCCACGTTTCTCCCCACGTTTCTGCCCACGTTTCTGCCCACGTTCCTCCCCACATTTCTGCAGATGTTTCTGCCCACGTTTCTGCCCACGTTTCTGCCCACGTTTCTACCCACGTTTCTGCCCACGTTTCTCCCCATGTTTCTGCCCACGTTTCTGCCCACGTTTCTGCCCACGTTTCTATCCTCATTTCTGCCCACGTTCCTCCCCACGTTTCTGCCCACGTTTCTGCCCACGTTCCTCCCCACATTTCTGCAGATGTTTCTGCCCACGTTTCTGCCCATGTTTCTGCCCACGTTCCTCCCCACGTTTCTGCAGATGTTTCTGCCCACGTTCCGCCCCACGTTTCTGCCCACGTTTCTGCCCACGTTTCTACCCACGTTTCTGCCCACGTTTCTCCCCACGTTTCTCCCCACGTTTCTGCCCACGTTTCTGCCCACGTTTCTCCCCATGTTTCTGCAGATGTTTCTGCCCACGTTTCTCCCCACGTTTCTGCAGATGTTTCTGCCCACGTTTCTGCAGATGTTTCTGCCCACGTTCCTCCCCACGTTTCTCCCCACGTTTCTGCCCACATTTTGTGCCCACGTTTCTGCCCACGTTTCCCCCCACGTTTCTACCCACGTTTCTGCACACGTTTCTCCCCACGTTTCTGCCCACGTTTTGTGCCCATGTTTCTGCCCACGTTTCCCCCCACGTTTCTACCCACGTTTCTGCCCACGTTTCTCCCCACGTTTCTGCCCACGTTTCTGCCCACGTTCCTCCCCACATTTCTGCAGATGTTTCTGCCCACGTTTCTGCCCATGTTTCTGCCCACGTTCCTCCCCACGTTTCTGCAGATGTTTCTGCCCACGTTCCGCCCCACGTTTCTGCCCACGTTTCTGCCCACGTTTCTCCCCACGTTTCTACCCACGTTTCTGCCCACGTTTCTCCCCACGTTTCTCCCCACGTTTCTGCCCACGTTTCTGCCCACGTTTCTGCCCACGTTTCTCCCCATGTTTCTGCAGATGTTTCTGCCCACGTTTCTCCCCACGTTTCTGCAGATGTTTCTGCCCATGTTTCTGCAGATGTTTCTGCCCACGTTCCTCCCCACATTTCTGCAGATGTTTCTGCCCACGTTTCTGCCCATGTTTCTGCCCACGTTCCTCCCCACGTTTCTGCAGATGTTTCTGCCCACGTTCCGCCCCACGTTTCTGCCCACGTTTCTGCCCACGTTTCTCCCCACGTTTCTACCCACGTTTCTGCCCACGTTTCTCCCCACGTTTCTCCCCACGTTTCTGCCCACGTTTCTGCCCACGTTTCTCCCCATGTTTCTGCAGATGTTTCTGCCCACGTTTCTCCCCACGTTTCTGCAGATGTTTCTGCAGATGTTTCTGCCCACGTTCCTCCCCACGTTTCTCCCCACGTTTCTGCCCACGTTTTGTGCCCACGTTTCTACCCACGTTTCTGCCCACGTTTCTCCCCACGTTTCTGCCCACGTTTCTGCCCACGTTCCTCCCCACATTTCTGCAGATGTTTCTGCCCACGTTTCTGCCCATGTTTCTGCAGATGTTTCTGCCCATGTTTGTGTGTGAATGTGTGAATTGGTGCTTGGAGAGTCTGGGGTCCCTTCAACCCCCCCTGCCTTCCCCCAACGGACTGGATTCACCAGTTCATGTGGGGAAAAGTTACTGGGGAAAAGTGCTGGGGTGTTTTCTTTCAACTGTTTCTCAAACAAGAAGCCCTGAAGCCGATATGTCAAAACTCCAACAAAGTATTTGATTTATAACAACTTAAACATACATATGCAACAAAGATGGCACCTTCAACACGAGCGACACCCGCAACAAACGCAACAGAACCAACATCCATGTTCTCCACCCAACGTAGTGGGTACCAGTGTTGTGCAAGTTCCTACTTCTCATGAACCATTTCATAGTTCACCATTTTCACTCCACTTCAGTTCATTTCAATATTTTTAGGTGAGAAGTATGAATGAAACGCCCCCCTATCCTAAAACTGTTGGGGATCTTCTTGGTCTGGTTGGTTTTTTTGATTATCAAGCACTTGCAGATATGTTTCTCTCTTCAAGTTCCTTATTTGTAAATATGTTGCGTTCAGTTCAACGTTCTCAGAAATAAACATGTTCAATGAATCAGTTCATTTGAACTCGTTCATCCACAACACTGGTGGGTATCGTGAAACTAGAAAAGCTTTCAGATGACACTGAACATAATCTTTTACCACTTCATGCCGATCTCAAAACCAACAGGAAGCCAAAACTCACATTTCACAGCCAGCACATCAGATTGTTCATCACACTCTACGTCAGCAAATCCCAAAGCTACTCCCACCAAAAGTCGGCCTGGTTCTATCCACACTAAAACCTTTATTAAATCTATGTGCTTGAAGCTATTCTCATGTAACTTGGTACAGTTGTAGTCAAGGAGTTGCTGAATCCAGGCAGTTGTGTCTTTATAATTATATTCATTGCTATCATGGTGTTTTCCACTGTGCAAACTAAAATAGAATTAGACATAAATAAATATATATCTAGAAACATTCACCCCTCCACACACACATCAACACACGGACATTACAAGAACTTTCATCAACATACAATCATTTTTGTTATTGCACATTAGCGTGTGGTCATTGCTGTTGGGTAAAAGCTGTTTTTGAGTGTTTGTCCTTGTTTTCATGAGTTTGTGTATATATATATATATATATATATATATATATATATATATATATATATATATATTATAATTGTGGAGATATTGTTGGTTTAATTTGGATAGGCCTGTTCAGGAGAAATCAGAAGGTTCCCCGAGGCAGTGACCTCGTGTTGACATGAACCACTTCAACGATAGTTACTGCCGTATTAACTTGCTGTTGTTGGTGACCAGTTAAGGATGTTGTGGTTGAACATCTTCCACGAGGCGACTGATGCTCCCCTTAAATCTCAGTTTCCTGCGTTGTTGGCCGCTGCTGTTGTTGGTATATCCTCGACTCGAACGTTAAATCACACGTTAAAACAGTCTCCAACCTTCTTTTATGTAAAGAGCATTTGTTTCCATTTATCTCCTGGTCGGAGCTGGTTGCTCTTCTCGTTCCTCATCTCGTTGCTCGTTGCTCATCTCGTTGCTCATCTCGTTGCTTGTTGCTCATCTCGTTGCTCGTTGCTCATCTCGTTGCTCATCTCGTTTCTCGTCGTTCTGCTCGTTGCTCATCTCGTTGCTCATCTCGTTTCTCGTCGTTCTGCTCGTTGCTCATCTCGTTGCTCATCTCGTTTCTCGTCGTTCTGCTCGTTGCTCATCTCGTTGCTCATCTCGTTTCTCGGCTCGTCAGGCCGACGTTTGTGGTGAATAACGAGGAACAAGCTGCAGGCCTAGAAAAAAAAGCTTAGGGTCCTCATCTCGTTGCTCATCTCGTTGCTCATCTCGTTGCTCATCTCGTTGCTCGTTGCTCATCTCTTCACTCATCCCGTTGCTATTCTCGTTGCTCGTTGCTCATCTCGTTGCTCATCTCGTTGCTCATCTCGTTGCTCATCTCGTTTCTCGTCGTCCTGCTCGTTTCTCGGCTCGTTGCTCATCTCGTTGCTTGTTGCTCGTTGCTCATCTCGTTGCTCGTTGCTCATCTCGTTGTTCAACTCGTTGCTCATCTCGTTTCTCGTCGTTCTGCTCGTTTCTCGGCTCGTTGCTCATCTCGTTGCTCATCTCGTTGCTCATCTCGTTGCTCATCTCGTTGCTCATCTCGTTGCTCGTTGCTCATCTCGTTGCTCATCTCGTTGCTCATCTCGTTTCTCGTCGTCCTGCTCGTTTCTCGGCTCGTTGCTCATCTCGTTGCTTGTTGCTCGTTGCTCATCTCGTTGCTTGTTGCTCGTTGCTCATCTCGTTGCTCGTTGCTCATCTCGTTGCTCATCTCGTTGCTCAACTCGTTGCTCGTTGCTCATCTCGCCGTTCTGCTCATTTCTCGTCGTTCTGCTCGTTTCTCGGCTCGTCAGGCCGACGTTTATGGTGAATAACGAGGAACAAGCTGCAGGCCTAGAAAAAAAAGCTTAGGAATTTATATTTCACCACTTAATTCATCACACAAGCCGGTGCATATTTCCTGCTCCGTATACTTGACCTTAGGAATGAATGTCACATGTTTTCCCCGCATGTATCTGACGCCGGCCATTGTGTCTGGGACCCGGCACTTATCGGGCTCAGCGGGCCGAGCCGCCGGCCCCGGGCTGCTTTATTGTATGCTTTTAGAGCGCTGGAACGCAGCCAGCGCAGCTCTTTAAGAGTGATGTCGGCTGTATCCTGTCAGGTTCTGTGGGCTCGCAGCCTTGAAACATACCTCTTTAATAGCGGGGCGTGTGTTGGACCGGGCTGCTGGCTCAGCTCCGGTAGAAACAGAAACTGCTGCAGAAACCACTGCAGAGCCGGGGCCCCGCCGAGGCTCGCCGGGGCCCGCCGAGGCTCGCCGGGCCCCACCGAGGCTCGCCGGGCCCCGCCGAGGCTCGCCGGTCCGCTGCTCGGACACGTCTGCTCTGCAGGTTCCTGCCGTTGGGACGGCTGTGAGGGTCCGTTGAGCCACATTTTGTAATAAACGTCCAAAATGCAATAACTTTTTAATTTAATTTGTAATAAAGCCACATTTTGTAATAAACGTCCAAAATGCAATAACTTTTTAATTTAATTTGTAATAAAGCCGCATTTTGTAATAAACGTCCATAATGTAATAACTTTTTAATTTCATTGTAATAAAGCCGCATTTTGTAATAAACGTCCAAAATGTAATAACTTTTTTAATTTCATTTGTAATAAAGCCGCATTTTGTAATAAACGTCCAAAATGTAATAACTTTTTAATTTAATTTGTAATAAAGCCGCATTTTGTAATAAACGTCCAAAATGTAATAACTTTTTAATTTAATTTGTAATAAAGCCGCATTTTGTAATAAACGTCCAAAATGTAATAACTTTTTAATTTAATTTGTAATAAAGCCGCATTTTGTAATAAACGTCCAAAATGCAATAACTTTTTAATTTCATTTTGTAATAAAGCCGCATTTTGTAATAAACGTCCAAAATGTAATAACTTTTTAATTTCATTTGTAATAAAGCCGCATTTTGTAATAAACGTCCAAAATGCAATAACTTTCATTTCATTTTGTAATAAACTGCCACATTTTGCAATACATTTTGTTATTGCAGATTTGAGCAGATTATTATAAAATGCACTTGCAACTTTTTTATTCTCTAGGAAATGTAATAACATGGTGCATTATGTAATAAAACTATTATTGTTGTTTGTTTAACAATTCATTTTTACAAGAGTGACTTTTGTTGTTTTTTATGCAATTTCCCTCAGAGCTATGTAGCCAATAAATCTATGTATAAAACTCCAAATATAACTTTAGTTTCCTATTTGAAGTTTGGAATTATATCGGCCAATAACAAACAAATAAACTATGCTTTAGATTTGTTATTACATAATGCGTTGGGGTAATTTATTACAAAATCCGGCAGTTTATTACAAAATGAAATTACAAAGTTATTACATTTTGGGCGTTTATTACAAAATGCAACCGTTATTACCAAATGCGGCTGAACAGGCCCCGCCGGGGCTCGCAGGTCCGCTGCTCGGACACGTCTGCTCTGCAGGTTCCTGTCGGTGAACCCCCTCCATCAGCAGATCCTGGAGAGGGTGTAAGTGACAGCGGGGTGTCGGGGAGAACCTTCAAAGCTCGGCCCGGCCAGATTAGAGCTGAGAGCTGACGGATAGTAAAGGATTAGTGGGGGGGCCGCTGACTGACGGGGGGGGCAGCGCTGCTGCACACCTGGACCTGGTGCTGGATCTGCACCTGAAACCACCACCATCACCTGGGACTGACCCGGGTGGGGGTCAGGAAAGTGTAAACTAAAACAAATTTCACTTCAAAAATGTCACTTCAAAAGAGGTCGTTTACCTACTAGGTTCAAAAGTCAAACTCACAAACTAATACTCACAAAAATAAGAAAAATAGAGAAACATTTTCTCATCAACAAAGCATATTTTACATTTTTATACATTACATTACATTTTATTGTTATTTTATTGTTTGAAAAAGAGGAAAAAGGAGGAAAAAAGAGGAAAAAAGTGCGTGTGTGAATAAATAAATGAGACGTAAAATGTACATTTCTTTGTAGAAACGCGCTTTATGAAAATAAGGAAAAAAGAGGAAAAAAAAGGAAAAAAAGAGTGAAAGAAAGGAGAAAAAGAGGAAAAAATAGGAAAAAAGAGGGAAAAAAGAGAAAAAGAAAGAGGAAAAAATGAAAAAAGAGGAACAAAGAAAAAAGGAAAAAAGGTGAAAAAAAAGGAAAACATTGGTAAAAAAGGAGGAAAAAAGAGGTAAAAAGGAGGAAAAAAGGGGAAAAAAGAGGAAAAAAGTGCGTGTGTGAATGAATAAATGAGACGTAAAACATACATTTATTTGTAGAAAGATACTTTATGAAAATAAGTCCATTTACTTTATTAGTTTACAGTCTTGAACATCCAACATGGCGACGTTGACGTATCGCAGCAGCAGCAAAACCACTCGATGTGTCGTCTACGTATAGATGTCTGAGGCCGAACCTGCAGATCTCCCAGCAGCCTTTGCAGCTGGGAGTCAGACACACAAAGGGAGCGTGATTCCTCCGCCGGCGGATTCTCTGCTCCTCATTGTTCCCTCTTCCTCTAGTGAGTTACAGAGCGTTTAACCTTTGACCCCCCCGGCCCCCCCGGTGGGAACACCTGTCCTCACCTGTGAACGAGCCCACTGGGACTCGTGGGGGACGCGTGTCCGTCTGGGGCTGCAGGCCAGATGCATCATGGGAGGAATGTGGCCTCAGGCCGGCTGATAATTAGAGTGTAATTAGTCGTTATGGATGTCGGCGTTTGTTCCTGACATGGAGTCCCCGGGGGGGGTCGGGGGGGGCGGGGCTGCAGGTGAACCTGCAGCTCTCCTCCAGGACTGGGATCCATTCAAATGTCAAGAATTGATTCAATTCCCATTCTTAAGATACAGAATCGATTATCAAGATTTGATTTGATCCGATTCGGTTCAAACCCGATATTGATTTGGGTTAGTGCAGCGGTCTGCAACCCAAAATGTTGAAAGAGCCATATTGGACCAAAAACACAAAAACAAATATGTCTGGAGCTGCAAAAAATGAAAAGTCTTGTATGTATAAGCCTCAGAATGAAGAAACACATGCTGCATGTAGCTATATTAGTTAGAACTGGGGGAAGATTTTTTTTTTCATTATGAACTTCGAGAAAAAAGTCGAAATGTCGAGAAAAAAGTCGAAATGTCGTGATTAAAAAGGAAAGGAAAAAGGAAGAAAAAAAGAGAAAAAAAAAGAAAAAAGAAGAGAAAAAAATGGAAAAAAAGAAAAAAAAAGAAGAATTTAAGGTCAAACATTTTTGAAAAAGCTCCAGGAGCCACCAGGGCGGCGCTAAAGAGCCGCATGCGGCTCTGGAGCCGCGGGTTGCCGACTCCTGGGTTAGTGTGTTAGAACGTGGCTACAAAAACCTGACGAGGAAAACATGGAGGTAGAAACAGTCCGGACCAGCAGGGAGCAGGGAAAGACCAGATATACCGGAGGGTTGATGAGACACAGGTGACGACAATCAGGGCAGGTGGAAACAGGAGGGTTGATGAGACACAGGTGCCGACAATCAGGGCAGGTGGGGAACAGGAGGGTTGACGAGACACAGGTGACGACAATCAGGGCAGATGGGGAACAGGAGGGTTGATGAGACACAGGTGACGACAATCAGGGCAGATGGGGAACAGGAGGGTTGACGAGACACAGGTGACGACAATCAGGGCAGATGGGGAACAGGAGGGTTGATGAGACACAGGTGCAGACAATCAGGGCAGGTGGAAACAGGAGGGTTGACGAGACACAGGTGACGACAATCAGGGCAGATGGGGAACAGGAGGGTTGATGAGACACAGGTGACGACAATCAGGGCAGGTGGAAACAGGAAGATCAAACCAGAACTCAAACACAAAGGCCGTTTCCAAAATCGCATACAGTATAAAAGGCGACCATAGGTGTAGAAATCGTGCTGTCCGGTCGCCGCTGTTTTGTTTTGCACTTGTGTTTTCTCAATAAAGCTTGTAAAAAATAAAAATAAAAAAATTGAGCTGTCCGGTCGAGGGCGCATTGCATTCTGGGATATAGTAGGTAGGTCTGATGCAGCATTGCATTCTGGGACATAGTAGGTAGACTGGTCTGATGCAGCATTGCATTCTGGGACATAGTAGGTAGAATGGTCTGATGCAGCATTGCATTCTGGGATATAGTAGGTAGAATGGTCTGGTGCAGCATTGCATTCTGGGATATAGTAGGTAGAATGGTCTGATGCAGCATTGCATTCTGGGATATAGTAGGTAGAATGGTCTGGTGCAGCATTGCATTCTGGGATATAGTAGGTAGAATGGTCTGGTGCAGCATTGCATTCTGGGATATAGTAGGTAGACCGGTCTGATGCAGCTGTGGATTTTTTCCGAATCAGTAAAACATCCAGGTATTTTTCGCATACTGCAGATTTTGCTTTTGTTCACATACTGCATACTACATACTACATTTTGGTAAAATCAGTATGTACTAGTAGTACAGTATTTCGGCGATTTCGGATTCTGCCATGGGCTTCAAAATAAAACGGGAAATGTCAAAACCTGACACCTCAAATGAAAACTAGCTGCTCCTCTCCGAGGTGTTTTCTGCAGAAAGAGAGAGTCATGTGACCCGTCATGTGACCCGTCGTCCCGGCGGTTTCTGCCCCGGGGGGGCGTCCATCACCCTGGTTTCTGCCCCGGGGGGGCGTCCATCACCCTGACAGCCCTGGTCTCTGCCAGGTCTGAGGTTTGGCTCAGGTGAGCCGAGTTTGGCTCAGGTGAGCCGAGTTTGGCTCAGGTGAGCCCAGGCGTGTCTCCGTGTCTCCGTGTTGTTGTAGCTTCAACCCGTCCTGGTTGCTAGGCGACGGCCGGTGTCATCGCTGCAGACGGGTCTGGTTCCCGCTGAGAGAGGGTGGGGGTCCCTGTAAGGGCCGGACCCCCACCACAGGGGGGGGGCAGGGGTGGCAACGGTGGCAACGGCCCCCCTCTACAAATCTGCTGGCCACCCCTATGGAAGAGTATCAGGGCCAGGCAGGAGAAAAATAAAAATAATATTTTAGAGGAAGATTTTTTTTTTCATTATGCACTTTCAAGTCAAAATGTTGAGAAAAAAGTTGAAATGTTGAGAAAAAAGTCAAAATTTTGAGAAAAAAAATCGAAATGTCGAGAAAAAAGTCGAAATGTCGAGAAAAAAGTCGAAATGTCGAGAAAAAAGTCGAAATGTCGAGAAAAAGGCGAAATTTTCGCGATAAATGTTGAAGTCCAATTTGAGAAAAATTTCGAAATGTCGAGAAAAAAGTCAAAATTTTGAGAAAAAAAATCGAAATGTCAAGAAAAAAGTCGAAATGTTGAGAAAAAAGTTGAAAATGTCGAGAAAAAAGTCGAAATGTCGAGAAAAAAGTCAATGTCGAGAAAAAAGGCGAAATTTTCGAGATAAATGTTGAAGTCAAATTTCGAGAAAAAAATTTCCCTGAGAGGGCTGGACCCCCACCTGGGGACTGGGGGGGGCAGGTACGAACCATCGGGGGGGGGGGGGCAGGTACGAGGGCGGGGGGGACGGGGGGCGGCGATGGGGGGGCGTTGAGCCCCCGGACAGGTGTTTGTTCAGCTGTGTTGAAGCGTCCAGGTGTATTTCTGTATTTTTGACGGGTGAATCGGAGCGTGGAGCATCTCTGGAACGCTGCTGACGCTGCAGACGCCCGTTTCCACGGAAACACCAGGGGGCGGAGCCTCCGTCTGAGGGCTGATTGTTCATTGATTCAGCAAGGTGTGTGTGTGTGTGTGTGTGTGTGTGTGTGTGTGTGTGCGTGTGTGTGTGTGTGTGTGTGTGTGTGTGTGTGTGTGTGTGTGTGTGTGTGAGTGTGAGTGTGTGTGTGTGTGTCATTCCTCCAGGTTCACGTGTCGCTGCAGGGCTCCAACTGCTCTGGGTGATTGACAGCTCTGCGGTCTAAGCCCCGCCCCCTTCTGAGGGGGAGAAGAGCTGCCAATCAAAGACACACACACACAAACACACACACTCTCACCTGTGTTTGTGTGTTTGTTTCCACTATCACTTTCTCAGCACCGTTTAACAATAAACGGTTGGAAACACAAGAAACAGATTTTATTTATGATAAAACAAGCTGGTTTCAGTATCTCAACAGAATAGAATAGAATAAACTGTATTGATCCCCCAGAGGGGAAATTCACTTGTGCAGCAGCAAACACACACACACTCGACCATTTTTACAAAAAATACACGAAAGTATGAAAAGGTATAAAAAAATATATCCTAAAAAAAACAATAAATAGCTAAGTAATTAAGAGTAATATAAAAAAAGCAATGTACAAAAGAAGGACTAAACCCAAAAAATGAATAATATATAAATGTGCAAAGATACAAAAATACCAGTGAAGCATTTAGAGAGAGAAGGTTATTGCACTTTAAACTATACTGCTGGAGTGACGTGAGCCATTACTGGGAGAAAAGCAATTTACAAAAATACTGACCATAAAATATATATATATATGTATGTATGTATGTATGTATGCATGCATGCATGCATGCATGCATGCATGCATGCATGCATGCATGCATATATATATATATATATATATATATATATATATATATATATATATATATATAATTAAACAGAGCAAATCTCCAGGTGTTTGAGAAAGCGGGTTATTGCACTTGAATGACTGAGTTGGAGGATCCAGATGTTATCAGGGTTTTATTGACAGATGACAGAGATTCAGACGTTTGTATCTGATCAGATTCATCACTTTACATGTTTACAATCAGAATCAACTTTATTGGCCAAGTTTGAACATTTCGCCCGACAAGGAATTTGACTCCAGTTATTTCGCTCTCTTTACCCAGATTTAAAAAGTAGCAACAGTCAATAAACAAATGTGGCACTTATTAACATATATACAATTAAAAAGTGAAAGGTTCAGCAGAATGAGGTAGATATGGTAAAGACGGCTCTTATCACTGCAAAAACTCTTACCAGGAATATTTAAAATGTCAAATTTTTAGTCAAAAAATCTCATTACACCTAAAACAAGAGTCATTACCAGAAAAATAACTTGTTATTTGACAATTTTCACCTGTTTCAAGTAAATTTTCACTTGAAATAAGTAGAAAAATCTGCCAGTGGAACAAGATTTATCTTCTCATTACCAGCAAAAAAATCTTGTTCCACTGGCAGATTTTTCTACTTATTTTAAGTGAAAATCTACTTGAAACAGGTGAAAATTGTTGTTTTTTTCCAGTGATGAGTCTTGTTTTAAGTGTAATGAGATTTTTCTCTCCACTTTTCGGCTTTTTTAAAAAAAAGTTTGACTTTTTTTCTCGACATTTCCACTTTTTTCACAAAATTTTGACTATTTTTCTTTTTCTTTCTTTTCTTCTTTTTCTACTTATTTTAAGTGAAAATCTATTTGAAACAGGTGGAAATGGTAGTTTTTTTTCAGTAATGAGTCTTGTTTTAAGTGTAATGAGATTTTTTTGACTAAAAATATGACATTTTAACTAGAAATAAGACAAATATCCTTGTTAAGATTTTGGGTTTTTGCAGTGTAGATACCGTTACAGTTTACTTGTTTACATCAGACATGATGAAACTGCAAGTCCTGCAGCATGAATTAGCTGCTATCAGACTTGCGTAAGCTCCTGCGGTTGCTGCCACGGCGTGAGTTGAGTGTTTCGAGTGGGTGGCGATCTCTCTCTCTCTCCCGGTGATTGATGGCAGGTATTCATCACGCGAGGTTCCCATGCAGCGCATTCAAATGAGATCTGACGGGAGTCACGTAGGAGCATTCCTCGCCGTGTCATCATCGCTGTCAATACTTGAACACTTTTGCTTCTTCCTTTGTTTTGCACCTGCAAGTTTATTCCTGCGCGGGTCCAAACAAGCGCGCGGCGTCGTGCCGGAGAGAGAGCTGCATACCGCCGTTGCTGCAGCTCGCAGACGTAAACACGCTCACAGTTTTATCGTGCACATGCAAACGCAGCGAAGACACGGGTGAATAAATCTGCTGTTATCTCCTCTCTGACACCTCAACATCCTGCCGCCGCTGCAGACGCCGCTGACGCTTAATGGCACGATTGTTCACTTTACTGGCAGTAAACTGACAACAAAACCACTGAAAACCACAGAGATGAAGCAACATTTCTGTTTAATCGTCCAGGTAACGAGGGAAATAATCATAATAATTATAATAAACTTTATTATCATTGCACATGTCAAAAGTACAGGGCAACGGAATGCAGTTAGAATCTAACCAGAAGTGTTCATGCAGTGAAATAAACACAATGTACTGTATATACACATATATACACATATATATAAATGTATATATATTTATATTTAATATGTATGTACATAGTGCAGATTAATTAATAACTGTTGTTATAAGGTGCAGGTCAGATATGAATGAATGACAATACATGACTGTCAGTCAGAAAAAACAAAAATGTCATACATTCTGGATTCATTACAAATCAACTGAAATATTGCAAGCCTTTTATTATTTTAATATTGCTGATTATGGTTTACAGTTTAAGATTAAGATTCCCACAATATTCTAATTTTTTGAGATAGGATATTTGAGTTTTATTAAGCTGATTTGTAATGAATCCAGAATGTATGACATTTTTGTTTTTGTAATTGCATTACAGAAAATCACAATATTCTAATTTTCTGAGACTGAGATTATATTGTGATTATATGATTTACACAGATTTGAATTACAGTATATACATGGGTGATTGCAGTATTTACATTAAGTATTTACAGTCGTGCGAGGAGGTAGTTGGTAAAAAGTCCAGTGCAATTATATTATATATATATATATATATATATATATATATATATATATATATATATATATATATATATATATATATATATATATATAAATTATTTATATAGCACCTTTCCTAACGATGTTACAAAGTGCTTCCCAAGAACAATAAAATACATCCAGATAAAAATACAGAGCATAGTGGATAAAAACAATAAGAGCAAGTCTAAAATTAATAACAATATTCACACCACAATAAATACGGAAGAGTATTAGGGCCAGGCAGGAGAAAAATAAAAATAATATCTTTTTTTCACTATGCACTTTGAAAAAAAAGTCGAAATGTCGAGAAAAAATTTCATGAAATAAAATCAGTAAGATGAAACATTACTAGATGTTTACAGCACGATACAATGTACATAATTGTGATAAAAAGCGGAAAAATAATTATAAGTATATATATTCCTGTAGATATTTTACCCCAGCGATTAAGGTGCTTGAAGATTTAGAAAATGACCCTTGTAAAGTGCTGGAATTTGACCTTGACAAATGTGTAGGAACCCTGAAAAACAAGAAAGTAACAAAAATCAAAACAACAAAGGTTTCTCTGTTTTTCAAGGGTTAGCCCAAAGTATTTCACCGTTGTGGCTAGTTCAGAAATATAAACTTGAATGTCAACATGGACGACTTTCTTAATTTGTTCATTAAAACAAAGGCCGGAGTCAAATAAAACCCACAGATTCCTAGCAGTTGGTGTGATGTAGTGGAACGGCCTATAAATAGTCCGTGTTGACGTCCCGGCTGTCACTCAGTCATTCAGTCGTGCGTATTCGTCCCCCGGAGCGTCACCAGCGTGTCGTCACCGCCGACTCAGACAAAGGTTCCTCTGATCGGAGGAAGAAGTCGGTTTTATCTCTGACAGTTGGAGTGGCGACTCCACCCTCGCTGAGGTAACCAGGGAGGAAAACACATACCTGGCTGATCAGAGATAACAGACACTCAAACAGCCGCTCAGCAAACCTGGACGACCTCAGAGGACAAATCAGAGTTTATTTAGACGGGACACACACTGCAAAAACTCAAAATCTTAACAAGAATATTTGTCTAGTTAGTGCCACGGCTGCACCACGAGGCACTAACTAGACAAATATTCAATATGCAATAGCCATGGAGGAGGCGCGTAACTAGTCCTGCAGCTTTGAGAAAACGTGAAAAGTAAAAACGTATAAACGTGCGCCTTAAGCGGGAATCGAATGGTATGACTTTTATTAGCAATTGGTTTGCACGTTTTTGAGCAACGTACGAAAACGTGCGCTTTTTGGGCCATCCGGAACGCATTGGGAGAACTTTGGGGCCTCACCACTCGCACACTGTTACTCGAAAAATTCTGAACCAATTTAGAAAGTTGTAGGCCCTGAATTTAACTACAGTCCTGTGAGTTTTCAGAGCGATCGCACAAATAGTTTTCGCACGAAGTGCAAAAACATTTCCAAATTTCCAAACTAATGGGGAGATGGGAGGAGGTAAAAAAAAAGCCAAAATGCACCTAACTTTCTCATACCTGCACGTAGAAGTGTCATTCAAACTTCAAAATGGAAGAAAACCTCTCTTCTCTCCAAAACACCAAACAGTTTTCAAAATATGAGCACACAAGCGAGGACTGGAAATCACTTTTTCGTCAAATCTAGAGTGCGGAATTCAGTTGGTAGAGTGTGAGAAACAGCAAAAAATAACCCAAATTTCACTCACGGCCAAACCGTTAAAAGGAGACAAATAATTTTTGGTCAGAATGTAGGCATAGGTGTTGGGATTCATAAAATGTGACTTTGACAGGCGGGGTATGCACAACATTTAAACGGGGGGGGGGGGGGGGGGGGGGGGGGGGGGGGGGGGCTACAGCGGTGCTAATACCTGTCTCAGTCCCCATTGGCTGTAATGTAATCAAACGTTTTCTTCAGCTCTTTCAAACAAGGTCATGTACCAAAGTGCAGTCAGTAAGCATCACCAAAACACAGGGAGAAAAAAGATAACACTCACAAAGTGTACGTATCAAATGCATAAATCAGTCATTATCAAATCCAAAAGTATAATAATTGAAAAGGGAGGATAATTATACCTCTAATCTTGATTGCAATCAACCGAGATTGACACTTTTTACAGGTATAATCATCTGTGGACAAAATGAACTTAATTAAATCAAAATGATTATAAGTAATCAAATGTTAAATTCACATAATGCTCATAATTCAGTTTCAGGGACTTGTGGTTCAGGAGTTTAGATCTTATTGTGTTCAGGATTCAGCTCTTTCACCACAGAAGGTTCTGATTGTTGGGTTTATTTAATCCTCACGGTTTACTTTTGTTGTTTCTCCACAGATTATAGTCTGGTTTAGTCTGAATATGACGACAGTAAGACCAAGTACGTGCACGACCTCGCTACCAGAAACACGACCTCCTCCTCTTCTCTTTTTCCTTCCATAACTGGCGTTGGTCCAGGTGAATAAAAGTGTAAGGAGAGTAAAGGGACGTTAAGGAGAGTAAAGGGACGTTAAGGAGAGTAAAGGGACGTTAAGGAGAGTAAAGGGACGTTAAGGAGAGTAAAGGGATGTTAAGGAGAGTAAAGGGACGTTAAGGAGAGTAAAGGGACGTTAAGGAGAGTAAAGGGACGTTAAGGAGAGTAAAGGGACGTTATTCTGCTCAGATTCTCCTCAGAGACGTTAGCAGGAAACGGAGCTGGAAAAGCTGCTGGACGAGGCGTCGAGGCCCGGACCCTTTAACAACTGCTGCTTTTTATTATTTTACCTCTTTTCTCATCATTTTATTTCATTTTATTTGTCATTTAAGCGTACTTTTCAATTAAATACTTTTTAAAAACCTTGCAAAGTTCTGGATAAGCCCTGAATGCAGGAATTGTGACGTAGAATTGTCAAATTGGTTTAATTACACAAAAAACACATACTTATTTTTTTGTCTTTATTTTTTATTATTTATATATTGCATTATTAGTTTAGTGTAGTTATACTTTTTGTTTTTGTATGTTAATCTTGTGTTCTTTATAACACATAACTTCGTTGGAGGCTTCAAATAAGCCCTTTGGGTTTTTTGCCTCTTCCTGCACCTATAGTATTTATGTTTGATATTTCCTGCATATTTTTAAAACTGTGCAAAACAATAAACTAAACTAAACTAAAATTACTTACAGATTACTTTTGTAATCCTGTATTTGACCCGGTCTTTGTACATTTTGACCGTATAGAAACGTAATTCTTGCCATTGCTGCTTTCTATTAATTTACCTCTTTTCTTATCATTTTATTTCATTTTATTTGTTATTTACTGTTGAATTGTGTCTTGCCGTTTTTAATTTGTATTATTTTACCTCTTTTCTTATCATTTTATTTCATTTATCTGTTATTTAAGCGTACTCTTAAACTAAATATTTGTGATTTTTGAAAACTGCGCAAAGTTACACTAGTGATGGATAAGCCCTAAATGGAGACATAGTGACGTAGAATCGTCAAATTGGTTTAATTCACCGTACGAATTGTTACAGATTACTTTCTAATCCTGTATTTGACCCGGTCTTTGTACGTTTTCACCGTATAGAAACGTAATTCTTGCCATTGTAAGAATGAGATGAACCTGCTGGATCTACTGCCCTTACTGACTAACAACTGCTGCTTTCTATTATTTTACCTCTTTTCTTAGCGTTTTATTTCATTTTATTTGTTATTTATGTTTTAATTGAGTCTTGCCGCTTTTAATGTTGCTGTAAAGCACTTTGGATGACCTTGTGTTGGATTGTTCAGGCCTCAGACCAGCTAGATCTGGTTCTGGTTTCATTTTACTGCAGTTTGTCCAGACTCATAAACCCGGTCCCAGGTTCCTCGTAGCGCCGCACCGTGTAGCGCCGTGTAGCGCCGTGTAGCGCTGTGTAGCGGCATGTAGCGCTGGTAGCGCCGGTAGCGCCGGTAGCGCCATGTCCCCGCGTGTACCCGCGGGTGCTGCAGGGGTCGATGGGTCTTCTGAGGCCCGTCGTCATGGCGACGATGAGAAATCCAGGCCTCCCGAGCCGCTAACGGCTGCTACCAGGCTCTAACGGCCGCTCTGCGTTCAGGGCTAATATCTGCTGCTCAATGGAGCCTGAAGGACGACCTTTACTGGGGGTTCAGTTCCCAGCATGCACCTGGGTGTCCGGGCGAGGGGTGAGCGGCAGCAGAGGCTCTGCAGCGTTCCCGCCGGGGGGGCTCGTCCCTCGTTGGCCTTTCGGGTTTCTGGTTGATTAAAAGAAGCAGACGAGCAGGACGACCTTTGACCTTCTACTGCAGCTAACGCTAAACCAGGTCCAACTTTACTAGTTAAAATGTACAAATGTTCCGTTTGTCTCCGGCATTCGAGGTCCTAGTGGGGGGGGGGTTCCTTATTTAAAAATGTAAATAATGTTAATTAAAAATATAAACAGTGTGAGAGCAGGAATCTTGAACTCAAATATCAGGTTTCCATTAGTTTATTAGTGTATTTGTTGTCTGGTTCCTGCACCGTCTTTATAGCGAGACGTGTTTGTGGTGTTGGTTTTTAAGTCTTGATTTCTCTAACTGAGTCTTTAACGTCGCACGTAAACATTTTACATCCGTCTTATTCCAGAAATGTTGGCCAGTTCTGAAAAGTTCCTCCTTCTCTTTTATTTGAACGTGGATCAACAGGAAAGAGAGAAAGAGGGAAAGAAAGAAAGGTGCGCAGATAGAACCGTATCTTCTGGACCATTATCTTTATAAGCTGCAACATCAATGAACGGGTCTATTTTCAAACATAAGGGTTATGAGATATTTGATAAAACATATAAAGTGAAACAAAACAGTCTGGTAACTTTATTCAACTAAAGCCACGTTTCCACATAGCCGGGTATTTACAAAAACGGATATTTCCCCCTCTACGTTTTGAAAAATTCCATCGTTTACACGAGATCGTTTTCAAAATCTCTTAATTTACACAAATCTGCATAAATACGCTGTTAAGGTGCGATGAGCCAATCAGAATCCTGGAAAAAACATCAACAAATGACACGTGTAACTTCCAGTTAAGGCTGATTTATGGTTCCGCGGTACACCAACGCAGAGCTACGGCGTAGGCTACGCGGTACGCACACCGTACGGCGCGCATCGCCGCGTACCCTACGCCGTAGGCTCTGCGGCGATTTAACGCGGAACCATAATTCAGGCTTTACTTCCAAGACGGAACCAGTCTTTGGTTTGGAGTGACAGAGAAGTGGAGTTACTTTTAAGTGTGACTTTAGAATATAAAACAGGTAAAATACAAGAAAATATTGACGGTTACAAACTAATTGTAACCACAGGTGTCACTCATGACGCTGGTGACGTTTCTGTCTCATAATGTGACGTTCTGAAGCTTAAATCTCCGTTTTCCTCCGTTTACAAGCAAATGTGAAAACGGAGGTTTTGAAAATCTACACTTTGGCCGGAGTTTTCAGAAATGATCGTTTTTGGAGACTTTGAGCTCCGTTTTCGTGTAAACGAACGAACAAAACGCATGAACACACCTCCGTTTTTGCTCAGTGTAAAAGGTGCCTAAGAATCTCGTTCAGTTGTAACTAAAACAGAAAAATACATCTTAAATCATTGGTCTTCCAGGAATCCACCTGACGTTGGTAACGTGGACCAGATGTTGGATGATGGTTGATTGCAGCTCTATAATTAGTTACTAACGATGTCTGACTTTACAACCCGTGTCCAACCAAGCACCGACTCTAACGGTCCGGCATCGGTCCAGCCGAGCGGCTTCGTCGCTACCAAAGTAAAACGTGTTGACAGATTTACCACATTAAACTGGTTCCAGGTCAGTAAGGACATTTGACGGATATGGAGGAGTATAATAATAATAATAATAATAATAATAATAATAATATGGAGGAGTCAACAACTGAACGGGGAGCACTTAATGTTTTTTTTTTTTTTTTGTTTTTTTTTTTCTCTTTAACTTAATTTAATTTAATTTATTTATTTTTATTTATTTATTTATTTTTATTATTATCTTTTTATCTTTGGAGGTACTGTTATGTGCTTGTTTGCTTACTTGCTCTCATGGAGCGTCTCTCTCCCTCTAGCTGTATTGTGTTCATGAAATAAGAATGGAAATAAGGATTTGTGAAAATAGGAATTTTGGCTAATACATAAAAGAGAGAAGTGTAAGGGATGTATAGGGGAGGGAGGTAACAGGGGGGTTAGAAGGTATTTAAAGGCATGTTAGGCCTCTCTTTGCTTTGTTTGTGTTTGTTGTTTAGATATGTCCTTTTAATTTTTTCTTTTTTTTTTTTTTTTTTTTTTTTTTTTTTTTTTATTTATTTATTTTTTTTTTTTTATATATATATATTTTTTTTTTTCTTTTTTTTCTTCGTGTATATGTTGAGGTTGGTGTCTGTCTTATGTCTATATATGTATATTAGTTGTTGTTTTTTTTGTTGTTATACTGAACGTCACTATGGTGTGGCACATTATAGAAAAATAAAGTACAAAAAAAAAAAAAAAAAGTAAGGACGACAACATTCATACATAAAAACCTGGATTAAAGCAGCACTGCCGGTTTCTGAGAAGATTAAGGATTTGAAGTATCTTTATAGTCTGAAAATCCGGTAACTTCTCCTTAAGGCTGCTAGAATCAGTCCTGTTGTCTTCCATCCTAAAGAAACGCGTTACTTTAAGCTTAAACTTAAAACTTCCTCCACGATGAACAACATTAAAATGCTAAAGGAGTAAAAGGCCAGCCGGTTGTAGCAGGAAAGTATAAAAACAGAACTGGACAAGAAGTGACCAAACGGTGCAATAATGTGATTATGTCACAACAAGGCTGTAATTTTATCACTACTCCATTAGTTATTGTCTGATTCTGCTGCAGGTTGTAATTACAGGCCTTCCCCCCCCCCACTTATACTCCGCTATAATGACAAGCACAGACGGTTTCCTTTTAAGGACTATTGTAGCTTTTCTCGCCGGGCTGTCACAGAACCATCAGTCAGAGTCAGCGACCTGCCAAGACTCTGACCTGCTAAATATGTTCAGCTGAACTCGTAGATCTGGTTTCATCGCGGCTGCACGCTCAGACTTTCACCTCCGCTAGTTAAATATGGTTCTGGAGGAGCCGGGGCTTTGCCTGAGCGGCTATTATTATCCCGCCGTACGGCTCTGGCAGCGCCGCCGTGTCAGGCCGAGGCCGGCGCTGGAGGAGCGGGGGCGGTGGAGGGATCGGGCCCCCCCAACACATCAACTTTTTTCTTGACATTTCGACTTTTTTCTCGAAGTGCATTATGAAAAAACAATCTTCCTCTTCTCAATTTTTTTTTTTTTCCCCTGCCTGGCCCTATCAAATTTCAATTAATGTAATAACAAAAAAACAAATGACAAGTTACACAATAAAAAAAAACACTTTCCAATAAAACGTAATTTTAAAAAAATACTATAACAAAGTTATAAAATAATCCAAAACAGCCGTCGTCAATATCAATTTTATTTATATATCACATTTAAAAACAACCGAGGTCGACCAAAGTGCTGTACAGTTTACATTTAAAATGAAACCATACCAAAAGAAAATGCAGTACAGAGTGTAGAAACAATAAAATAACAAAAATCAATAAAATCAGTAACGTATTAGGACACATCGACTTTTTTCTTGACATTTCGACTTTTTTCTCAAAGTGCATAATGAAAAAAAAATCTTCCTCTTCTCCAATATTTTTTTTTTTTCCCTGCCTGGCCCTATCAAATTTCAATTAATGTAATAATAAAAAAAAAAAAAAATGACAAATTACACATTAAAAAAAACACTTTCCAATAAAACGTAATTTAAAAAAAAAATTACAACAAAGTTATAAAATAACCCAAAATAGCCGTCGTCAATGTCAATTTTATTTATATATCACATTTAAAAACGACGAGGTCGACCAAAGTGCTGGAGTGTAGGTACAATAAAAATCACTAAAATCACTAACGTACTAGGATGGTCAATAAAATAGTAATAATAAAATAAAATAGTAATAGAAAATAGAAAATAGACGGCAAAGAACAGACACACAAAGTCACAATCACTTCTCACAGATGTGGCCACTATTTACCGAACACCAAAATCCAAAGAAAAGAAATACGTTTTCAAAGAAGACTTAAAAACCTCTCGGGTCTGAGCAGATCTGATGTTTAGTGGCAGCTATTCCACAGCTTAGCTTAGCTTAGCTTACCTTAGCCACCGCAAAAACTCGGTCACCTTTTGTTTTGAGCCTGGATTTTGGGACGTCTAAGAGCAGCTGACTGGACGACCTCAAACACAGATAGTCGTGTTCTTTTTTGATTCAAAGAAAAAAAATATGAGAGAGAGAGAAAAAAAGGAAAACCCACCTAACTTAAGAATTAGCATGATATTTCTTCATCCACCGCTAACGGGGCGGATTCCCCTGTTAGTGGGCCGTTAGCGGGCCGTTAGCAGGCCGTTAGCAGGGCGGCGGGAGACGTCACAGCTCTGCCTTTCTTTTAAATTGCATGTAAATAATCTTAAAAAACTGAGGCTAAAGGTCGGGTTTTACTTCAGAAACCAGGCATGGCAGAAGGAGACTGGTCTCTGCGACATTTGTACCAGTTTTATTATGGTGATCTATTGTACATGAATGCTCCTGCCCAGTTCTTATTAGACGCTGTGTATCATAGTGACTGAGATTTGTTACAAAGTGTAAACCTCTAACTCATCATTGCATTCCGTACCCCAAGGCTGGCTCACCTTCACTGACATGGTTTAGTCATTGGTACCTGTTCATATACAAAGCTATATTAGGTAAACTTCCATTTTACATTTGTTCTCTGATCAAGTTGAAAGCCATCAGTAGTCGAGTAACGGTGTGCGAGTGGTGAGGCCCCAAAGTTCTCCCAATGCGTTCCGGATGGCCCAAAAAGCGCACGTTTTCGCACGTTGCGCAAAAATGTGCGCACCAATCGCTAATAAAAGTCATACGATTCGATTCTCGCTTAAGGCGCACGTTTCTACGTTTTTACTTTTTGCGTTTTCTCAAAGCTGCGGGACTAGTTACGCGCCTCCTCCATGGCTATTGCATAGCTATGGAGGAGGAGTGCCTCGTGGCGCAGCCGTGGCACTAACTAGACAAATATTCTTGTTAAAATTTTGAGTTTTTGCAGTGTATGTCCCGTCTAATACGGTACAGACGGTAACTGTACCCAATATTAAATGATGCTATAATCCTGATGTCCAGATTAAGGACCGATTTTAGAACCCAAAATTTCACCTGTCACAACCACTCAAGGTGACCAAACTTACTTGTGATTTTTGAAAATATCCATGTCTATAGATGATATTCTGGTATGATAACCTTCCTGAGTGGCAGCTGGATCAGAGTTATCAGCTCATGAAGTTCAGAAAATTACATTTTAGATGCTGCTGCATATCCTGGTTTAGACTCATGTACAGGAAATCTGTCAATGTTTCACAGTATTGTCTTTGGTATCATTTTAAGCATTCATTCAACATAGAGGTCACTGCAGCTCTTTAAACTATAAACAACACACATTTTTACACTATTTTCGCCTAAATGATATACTATCTTTTATCCCTGTGTCATCTAGGAACAACAGAGACACAAAATACAAAAACTGGAATACTCACAGGACAATAAGGATTCAGGAAATGTATAATATGCCCCATACTATATCATTGTTGCAGGTCATTGTGAGTCTTAAACTAGAAGAGCCTCATTAGGCTCCTATGAAACTATAACAGCCACAAACTGGTCTTTATCTGCAAATACAGGATGATCCAGCTGCCACTCAGGAAGGTTATCATACCAAAATATCATCTATTGACATGGATATTTTCAAAAATTATAAGTAAGTTTTGTGACTTTGAGTGGTTCTGATATCTGGTCTGGAACACGGACTATTTGTTTGTTTATTTGTTTATTTATAGGATACCCATTAGCTGATGTCGCAACATCAGCTATTCTTCCTGGGGTCCCCAATGCAATTTTAAAAGAACATACATAGTCCATACATACACACATATATCGCAGTTACGGATTACTGTAACACCGAGTCATAATATACAGTGTATATTACACTAACAGCAAACTTTCTGTCTAAAATACATTAGTGGTGAAAAAAAAGGAATCATACAGTCATTCAAATGCCACGAAGTATAACAAACAAATAAATTTCTGTAATAAATTATAGCATGTGATATATTTGTTACTCATTGAATTTTATGTAAAAAGTCTTTTGCTACCTTTTTAAAACTGTATTTTGATGTAATATTTTTGATGTTATAAGGTAATGCGTTCCATCCTGTGATAGTTCTGTATAAAACAGTATGTTTTAAAAAGTTTAGACTATCCTGGGAAGAAAACCTTCAGCTGTTCTGCCCCACTAGCCTGGAAAAGCCTCCAAAAAGACCTGAAGCTAAACGCATTAGTGTCATGGTCTGATTTTAAAGCTCTTACAAATGCATTTTTAAAAGACTCTGTTGGTTCACGTCACTGTCCTTAAGTATTGTAACTTATTTACTGGCTCTGTTTTGTGATGTATTTTGCCTTGTCCTTGTATGGAGGGCGGGGGGGGGGCGGTGTACGGGCGGTAGGGGAGCGGGGGCGGTGTAATCGGGCGGTAGGGGAGCGGGGGCGTTGGGGGGATCAGACCTCTCGCTGAACCGCAGCCATCTGGACCCAGAAGTGCTGAGGCAGCGGCTCGGCCCGCTAGCGGGGCGGAGTCCCCCCCGTTAGCGGGCCGTTAGCAGGGCGGCGGGAGACGTCACAGCTCCGCCGCCGCGGCTCGTCGGCTCGGGTTCCCCGCCGATGCCGGAGCAGCAGCTCCAGCATCTGGAATCACTTTGGGAAGATTTATGTTGCCAAAAGGTTGAAGCGAGAAACACACAGTCGGGTCTGTTGAGCCGTCACTCGGCCCCGGACTGGGATTCCTCAGATTCTTGTTAGCGCAGCGGCGATAAGGCCCCGCGGCCCCGGTTCCTCCTGATGGATGGACGCTGGAAATACCAGACGGACATAAAGAAGCACATGGCTTTTATGAGCGGCTGATTTATCCGCCGAACAAGCTTTATCGAGCTCCGCTTGCCTGGATTTACGGCCCTTGCCGGAGCTAGCTGGCCGGCGGCGCTGAGCTGGCCGGCGGCGCTGATGTTTGGCAGCGCGCCGCCGGGCTCTCGCGGAAAGAGACGCATGAAATATTAGCGTTAATCTGGAGGAGAAAGGGGGGGGTCGTGGTGGTCGATGGTTCACTGGGAAGTCGCTCGCTGTCTGGGAGGGGGCGGGGCCTGAGACGGGGGCGGAGCTCTGCGGCAGGGGGCGGGGCCTGAGACGGGGGCGGGGCCTCAGACGGGGGCGGAGCCTGAGGCCCCGTTTCCATGTAGCTAAAAACGCTGGTGTTTTCATGCGTTTCGTTCGTTCGTTTACACGAAAACGAAGCTCAAAGTCTCCAAAAACCATCATTTCTGAAATCTCCGGCCAAAGTGTAGATTTTTAAAACCTCCGTCTTCACGTTTGCTTGTAAACGGAGAGAAACGGACATTTAGGCTTCAGAACGTCACATTATGAGACAGAAACGTCACCAGCGTCATGAGTGACACCTGTGGTTACAATTAGTTTGTAACCGTCAATATTTTCTTGTATTTTACCTGTTTTATATTCTAACGTCACACTTAAAAGTAACTCCACTTCTCTGTCACTCCAAACCAAAGACTCTGGTTCATCTTGGAAGTAACTGGAAGTTACTCGTGTCATTTGTTGATGTTTTTTTCCAGGATTCTGATTGGCTAGCATGACTTTATCTTCTGGTTACACTGCCCCCTGTAGGTTTGGCTGCTCATAGCACCTTAACAGATATTTATGCAGGTTCCTGGAAATGATGGGATTTTTATAAACGTAGAGGGGGAAATATCCGTTTTTGAGAAATTTTGAGAAAAAAGATGAAATGTCGAGAAAAAAGACGAAAATTTGAGAAAAAAGTTGAAATGTTGAGAAAAGAGTCTTAATGTTGAGAAAAAAGTCGAGAAAAAGTTGAAATTTTGAGAAAAAAGTCGAAAAAGTTGAAATTTTTAGGAAAAAAGTCGAGAAAAAGTCAAAATTTTGAGAAAAAAGTCAAAATTTTGAGAAAAGAGTCGAAGTTTTGAGAAAAGAGTTTAAATTTTGAGAATAAAGTCGAGAAAGAAGTAGATATTTTGAGAAAAAAGTCGAAATTTTGAGAAAAGAGTCGAAGTTTTGAGAAAAGAGTCGAAATTTTGAGAAAAAAGTCGAGAAAAAAGTAGATATTTTGAGAAAAAAGTCTAAATGTCGAGAAAAAAGTCGAAATTTTGAGAAAGAAGTCGAAATGTCGAACCAAAAATCCACGTTTCGGTGCCTGGAATCCAGTTGTTTCTGCCAATTGCAGAAGTTTACGCTGCCACCCAGTCTTTCTGACACTCAGTGTGTGAAACCCGCTGTGAAGTCTCATCCGTGACGTCATGAACGTTCCCTCTATTCTGAAATCTGTGATACTGAACAAAACAAAAGCATTCTAATGTTGCTAAATAAACTTTATGCATCACAAGAGGAAATGGATAACAGGAATTCAGAGCGTCACGTGAGACGTATTAAAACAACTCAACATTCATTAAACGGCTCAGTGGACAAACACAACGTCTGGAGACTCTGATGAAGTCACCGCAGAAACATGTTTGGTATTTAAAAACCTAAAAAAAGAATCAGCAAGTTAGATTGGAAAGCCGTGGACAAAATGAACTTTATTAAATCCAAAGGATTATAAGTAATCAGAAAGGTTAAAATCCCCGGGTAAAACATGTCGACTCCCCGAGGAATCAATTCACTGGGATTCAGATACAGAAAATCCTGGATTCACGTTTATTGCTGATTAATTTCCAGTAGTTTTGTCTCTTCAGTCGTTTCTCCTTTTGTAAATTCTTGCATCTTAGTCCTGCAGTGTGTTCTTTAAAGTGACGATGGTAATAATAAACTACACTTTTTAAAGGTTGCTCTTCCGTAAATACACCTAAGATGCAGGATTTAGGCCTCAATGACACGAGTCAGTGGAGAGATGGACTCATCTTGTTCTGTTCTTACTTCTGGTGATCAACTATTGTGGTAGTTTTTGTTTCTAAAGTCTTCAAACGTGTTCTGTCGGGAGGACGGGACAGCCAGCGGGTTTTCTGTAGCCTCCTCTTCCTCGGCTGAGGTTCTGTCGAGTCAGGAGAATGTCTGGAGAACTGCAAGTCTGGATCCAAGAATCTTGTAACGATGTTGAACAGCGTCTGTAACATCTGTAACATCTGGGTCTGTGGTGTCACTTGTGACGGGAGGAGTTTGGAAAAATCTGAGGAAATCTTGAGGAAAAAGGTTTGATTATAAAAGCCTGAAGTGACGAACCGGGGTCGGGCCGTCAGCGTGGCGTCTCTGTCGCGTCAGCGTGGCGTCAGCATGGCGTCTCTGTCGCGTCGGCGTGGCGTCGGCATGACGATGGCGTGTCCGTGGCGTCAGCGTGGCGTCAGCATGGCGTCAGCGTGGCGTCTCTGTCGCGTTGGCGTGGCGTCGGCGTGGTGTCGGCATGACGATGGCATGTCCGTGGCGTCAGCATGGCATCTCCGTCGCGTCAGCGTGGCGTCAGCGTGGCGTCTCTGTCGCGTCAGCGTGGCGTCAGCATGGCGTCTCTGTCGCGTCGGCGTGGCGTCGGCATGGCGATGGCGTGTCCGTGGCGTCAGCGTGGCGTCAGCATGGCGTCAGCGTGGCGTCTCTGTCGCGTTGGCGTGGCGTCGGCGTGGTGTCGGCATGACGATGGCATGTCCGTGGCGTCAGCATGGCATCTCCGTCGCGTCGGCTCGGTATCGGCGACGCGTCGGCATGACGATGGCGTCTCCGTGGCGTCGGCATGAAGTTGGCGTGGCGTCGGAGTGGTGTCAGTATGACGCTGGCGTGTCCGTGGCGTCAGCATGGCATCTCCGTCGCGTCGGCTCGGTATCGGCGACGCGTCGGCATGACGATGGCGTGTCCGTGGCGTCAGCGTGGCGTCAGCATGGCGTCAGCGTGGCGTCTCTGTCGCGTTGGCGTGGCGTCGGCGTGGTGTCGGCATGACGATGGCATGTCCGTGGCGTCAGCATGGCATCTCCGTCGCGTCGGCTCGGTATCGGCGACGCGTCGGCATGACGATGGCGTCTCCGTGGCGTCGGCATGAAGATGGCGTGGCGTCGGAGTGGTGTCAGTATGACGCTGGCGTGTCCGTGGCGTCAGCGTGGCGTCGGCGTGACGACAGCGTGGCGTCAGCATGACGACAGTGTGACGACAGTGTGACGACAGCGTGGCGTCACTGTGGCGTTGGCGTCGGTATGACGATGGCGTGGCGTCCCCGTGACGACAGCGTGGCGTCACCATGACGACAGTGTGGCGTCAGCATGACGACAGTGTGGCGTCAGCATGATGACAGCGTGGCGTCAGCATGACGACAGTGTGGCGTCAGCATGATGACAGCGTGGCGTCAGCATGACGACAGTGTGGCGTCAGCATGATGACAGCGTGGCGTCGGCATGACGACAGCGTGGCGTCGGCGTGACGACAGCGTGGCGTCGGCGTGACGACAGCGTGGCGTCGGCGTGACGACAGCGTGGCGTCGGCGTGACGACAGCGTGGCGTCGGCGTGACGACAGCGTGGCGTCGGCGTGACGACAGCGTGGCGTCGGCGTGACGACAGCGTGGCGTCGGCGTGACGACAGCGTGGCGTCGGCGTGACGACAGCGTGGCGTCGGCATGACGACACCATGGCGTCAGCATGACGACAGTGTGACGACAGCGTGGCGTCACTGTGGCGTTGGCGTCGGTATGACGATGGCGTGGCGTCCCCGTGACGACAGCGTGGCGTCACCATGACGACAGTGTGGCGTCAGCATGATGACAGTGTGGTGTCAGCGTGACGACAGCGTGTAGTCAGTGTGGCATCAGCGGGGCATCACTGTGGCGACCTGCATCAGAGAGCAGCTCCGATGATGCTGCTGCTCCACGTTGCTGATCCGGCTCTTATTTCCATAATCCTGCTTATCTGAGGACGAGGCCTCGTATCAGCACTTCCTGTCTGATTATGGGCTGGATGACGCCACTTCTACAAAAACAAACCGTCAGCAAAAATAACAGAGAAAAGTTTTCATCTTTTATTCCTCTACTCTCCGTCTGGACGGTTGATGGCAGTATGAGACTGACGTATGTTGTCATTGGGAAATTAGAAATTAAAAATAGTTCTTTTAGAATTAGATGGCATGAACTCAAACTCCAAAATAACAAATCTTAAAAAATAAACTAATAATATGAATAAAAATGAATTCAGAAATATCATTAATCCGTGTGTGTGAGTGTGAGTGTGAGTGTGCGTGTGCGTGTGCGTGCGTGCGTGCGTGCGTGCGTGCGTGCGTGCGTGCGTGCGTGCGTGCGTGCGTGCGTGCGTGCGTGTGTGTGTGTGTGTGTGTGTGCGTGTGTGTGTGTGTGTGTGTGCGTGTGTGTGTGCGTGTGTGTGCGTGTGTGTGTGCGTGTGCGCGTGTGTGTGTGTGCGCGTGCGTGTGTGTGTGCGTGTGTGTGCGTGTGTGTGTGTGTGTGTGCGTGTGCGCGTGTGTGTGTGTGCGCGTGTGTGTGTGTGCGTGCGCGTGCGTGTGCACGTGTACGTGCGTGTGTGAACCTGTCACTCTCGGGGACGTTTACAAAGCCAGACTGTAATCAGAGAGGATTATGGGTCGTAGCGGCCGCCGGGCATCAGAACAGACTCGGGGAGGAGGCGGCTTCGCCTTCGTCTCCTCGCCGCCACAAACATGGCCGTCAGCCGCTCCGTTATTACAGAGCTGTGAGTGAAGCTGCTGTCATGGTGGAGTGAAGGAGCTGGATCGTGGGGATGTCGGTACGACACCATCAGGTCGGTCCCCGAGGTTCCCACTCTGAACTGGATAATAATGATGTTTCTCGTGGCTTCTGCTTGACTGACGTCTAGTTTACGTCTCCGTTGTTCCTCGTCCTCCAGCAGCAGTTATTCCCGTCCTCATGTCCACCGAGTCGTGGAGACGCTCCAGCAATCAGCCTCCCCACATCCAGCTCCTGCCAGACCCGAACCACGTATCCCAGCAGCCCAGTAGCCGGCACCCTACGGCGTAGGTTTAACGCAGAACCAGAATTCAGGCTTTACACACCCCTTATAGGCATCCCGCTTCTGCTTCCACCTGCCTGCAGTGCCCCTGCCCCCCCGCCGGTCATCCCGCTGCTGCTTCCACCTGCCTGCGGTGCCCCCACCCCCCCGCCGGTCATCCCGCTGCTGCTTCCACCTGCCTGCGATCCCCCTTGCATCTCCCAAAAAATTTAACTACGACCCAACGCAGACGGAGAGGGCTGTGATTGGTTCTCTTGGTAGCAACGCATTTCCGGTTTCCGGTTTGAAGCAGTCGTGAACTTTCAGCCTCTTTTCTTCGTGTGTGTGTGATTTTTTGTTTTTTGCACAATAGTTATCCTTACCTCTTTGATTCACTGTGAACGGAAAAGCCGGAAGCTAAACAAAGTATCAACTAGCGCTCTGGGGGGTTTTGCACCGCGGAGAAATGGGGTGACGGAGAAGTCCGAAAGTTCACGACGGCGTCACGGCAACGGCGTCACGGCAACGGCGTCACGGCAACGGCGTCACGGCAACGGCGTCACGGCAACGGCGTCACGGCAACGGCGTCACGGCAACGGCGTCACGGCAACGGCGTCACGGCAACGGCGTCACGGCAACGGCGTCACGGCAACGGCGTCACGGCAACGGCGTCACGGCAACGGCGTCACGGCAACGGCGTCACGGCAACGGCGTCACGGCAACGGCGTCACGGCAACGGCGTCACGGCAACGGCGTCAAGGCAACGGTGTAGGCTCTGCGTTGGTTTAACCCAGAACCTTAAATCAGAATCAGACTTTAATGACAACGTTTGAACACATCAAACAGGGAATTTGACTCAGGTTAACACCGTTGGCGCCATATTTCCAAAAGAGGACGAAACTGGGATGGAGGAGGGAAAAAAATGCATCTTCACACTAGAGGTGGGTGCAATTCGTCTTTGAAAAATACATGTCAAATGTTCAAAAAACCTTGTTATTTACTTAATGAGTGTTGTTAGAGGAACTGAGTTAATTGATTGGCTATTTATTTACAAATGTAGCCACAGATGAAGACAAAATCAATCTTGTATGGAAAAAAGCATTAAAAATCACAATAATCCAAGAATCGAATCGACAATCGTCATAATCGAAGAATCGAAGCTCCAATAATCGAAATCGAATCGAATCGTGAGGTTCCCTTGTTTGCACACCCCTACTTCACACTGTGTATAAATACACTCGTAAAGACTTGTTTAAAGATATCTGATAACGTCCTCAGGAAGAGACGTTGAGACAGAAACAGTCGGATCTCAGTCGCTCCGTTCAGGTGGAATTTATGTTGATTAAAATCTGATTTAAACTGACTAAAATCTGATTAAATCTGACTGAATCTGACTAAATCTGATTAAATCTGACTGAATCTGATTAAATCTGACTGAATCTGACTGAATCTGACTTCTCTCAACTTCAGCTGCTTGTAAACATACGACTCGTTTATCTGATAACGTCCTCAGGAGGAGACGTGGAGACAGAAACAGTCGGATCTCAATCGCTCCGTTCAGGTGGAATTTATGTTGATTAAATCTGACTGAGGCCTCGTTTCCACGGAGCAAAAACGCTGGTGTTTTCATGCGTTTGTTCGTTCATTTACACGAAAACGAAGCTCAAAGTCTCCAAAAACCATCATTTCTGAAAACTCCGGCCAAAGTGTAGATTTTCAAACCTCCGTCTTCACGTTTGCTTGTAAACGGAGAGAAACGGACATTTATTCTTCAGAACGTCACATTATGAGACAGAAACGTCACCAGCGTCATGAGTGACACCTGTGGTTACAATTAGTTTGTAACCGTCAATATTTTCTTGTATTTTACCTGTTTTATATTCTAACGTCACACTTAAAAGTAACTCCACTTCTCTGTCACTCCAAACCAAAGACTCTGGTTCATCTTGGAAGTAACTGGAAGTTACTCGTGTCATTTGTTGATGTTTTTTTCCAGGATTCTGATTGGCTAGCATGACTTTATCTTCTCGTTACACTGCCCCCTGCAGGTTTGGCTGCTCATAGCACCTTAACAGATATTTATGCAGGTTCCTGGAAATGATGGCATTTTTATAAACGTAGAGGGGGAAATATCCGTTTTTGTAAATACCAGCTACGTGGAAACGTGGCGTTAATCTGATTAAATCTGACTAAATCTAAGTCAGATTTAGTCAGATTATCTGATTAAATCTGATTAAATCTGATTACCGTATTTTCGCGACCATAAGGCGCACATTTTTTTTTTTTTTTTTTTTTTAAATGTGCCGGGCGCCTTTTGAAACGGTGCGCCGTGTCTATTACCTGAATTACGGTAATGTAAGGCCGGCCACCATGAGAACTGTAAAAAGAGAAGGGGGCGGGTGAAGCCCCTGTGAGTTGCGACGTGAATGAGACTCCACTGAGCTGTTTAATGCGAAACAGATGATGAAAACTTTTAAGGATTTGCTTGATGTGTAAAGTGAAATAAAATACAATCAAACTAAGTTTTGCTCCGCTCTATTTAAATAAGCACACTTGTGTGTGTGTGTTCTGCAGCGCGTGTGTTTTGCATGTCGGGAACCGAGGAAGCACCTGCCGTGGGTTTGCGGGGTCCGATCGCCGCATCCCCGCTGCAGATCCAGTGCTCTTTCCCCGGGAGCCCCTGCTACAAGTCCATGTGGGCTCCTGCGGTCCTGGCCGGTCGGAACCGGTGACTTTCCCCGGTTAAAGCAGCGGCTGGAGCAGCGCGGTGATGCGCGCTGCTGCAGCCGACTTCCTGGTTCCCAAAGCGGGTCCGATGACCTGGTTCCCGGCCGTTTTACGAGCAGAGATTTCTGGGGTCTGTCTCAGGTCAGATCAGCTTCACCCTCCGAAATTTGCAGCCAAATCTGTCGGTTACAAACCCGGTACCGGATCCCGACATGCGCGTGTGTGTTCGCGACGCGACACACACTTACTGGTTTATGTGGCGCTGGCCTGGCGCAGCTGATGGACAGAAACTGTGGTGATTTTTAAAAGAAAAACTTTGCATAAGACGTTTCCAGCCGGAGTCATTATAAGGGCCAATGAAAAGAGGGGGCTGGATGAAGGGATGATGATGATCAAGAAGCCGAGACAGGTCTGGAAATTCGGACTGGCGCAGCTGAATTAACGGAGCTCCTGTCAGATAGGCTACAACCCGGTACCGGATCCCCGACAGCGCGTGTGTGAGCGGGTCCAGCGCGGGGGACCCGGGACGCGGGACCCGGGACCGCCGCGGGACCAGCACGGGGGGGGGGCGGAGCGGGACCCGGGTCCCGGGTCCCGGTCCAGCGCGGGGGAGCAGACGGGGAGCGGACCCGGTCCAGCGCGAGGGAGCAGACGGGGAGCGGGACCCGGGACCGCCGCGGTCGGGATTTTTAAAAGAAAAGCGTTCCCTAAAGAGACTTTTCCAGCCAGAGTGAAATGAAAAGGGCTGGATGGATGAGGAGATGATCAGTGGCTGAGACAGGTTTGTGCAGCAACCCGGTGGTTTTTTTAAATTCTTTAATGCAGAAACAGAATATGAACCTTTTAAGGGTTTGATTGATGTGAAAAGTGAAACAAAATATCAAACTAAGTTTTGCTTCTGCTGTATTTTTAGCGCGTGTGTGTTTTGCAGCGAGCGTGTGTGCAGCTCCGTCTCCGTAGACGGCGCCTTTTGGGTCGGTGCGCCATATGTGTGTTTTAAAACCAAAAATGACACACAAAACTGAGGGTGCGCCTTTCCACACAGTGCGCCATATGGTCGCGAAAATACGGTAAATCTGACTAAATCTGACTAAATCTGAGTCAGATTTAGTCAGATTATCTGATTAAATCTGACTAAATCTGATTAAATCTGACTAAATCTAACTAAATCTGACTAAATCTGACTAAATCTGATTTAATCTGACTAAATCTGACTAAATCTGATTTAATCTGACTAAATCTGATTAAATCTAACTAAATCTGACTAAATCTGATTAAATCTGACTAAATCTAACTAAATCTGACTAAATCTGATTTGAATCTGACTAAATCTGATTAAATCTGACTAAATCTGACTAAATCTGACTAAATCTAACTAAATCTGACTAAATCTGATTTGAATCTGACTAAATCTGATTAAATCTGAGTCAGATTTAGTCAAATTATCTGACTTTTTCTGACTAAATCTGATTAAATCTGACTAAATCTGACTAAATCTGACTAAATCTGACTCCTCTCAGCTGCAGCAGCTTCAGTTCCAGCTGCTTGTAACACACTTCTCATTTAAAGGCGTATTGAAGGTCCAGTTCCAGTTTCAGCTGCTTGTAAACACACTTCTCATTTAAAGGCGTATTGAAGGTCCAGTTCCAGTTTCACGGCTCGTCTCTGGGGTTAAATCCTGCCGTTTCCAGGGGTCAGTGATTCTGTCGTCCGTGTCTTTTAATCCTCCCTCAGCCGCTCATGTCATCACGCCGCTGCACCAGAATATCCGTCTGTCCTCGGCTTCCTGTCCCGGTCCGGCCTCGTTGGGAAATCTTATTCCCGACAAAGACACAGTTTCCAAACCCGGGTTTCTTATTTCAGCTGCTGACGGGGCGGTTTTTACGCAGCAGGAACAGTTTTCTGCGGTGCAGCCGAACCCTGGACCCTCGGCTCAGGATCTGGACGGCTCTGGGAGTCTCTGGAAGTCTTCACAACGCTTTATTCATGTTTCTCAGAGTATTTATAGGAGATGTTGTTATGGTCGTTTTACGAACATCCTTTCTTGTTCAGAACGCTGCGGTTGTTTAGAGCGTAAAGTTATACTTTACTAGGCAAGGCAGGTTTATTTATAGAGCACAATTCAACACAAGGTAATTCAGAGTGATTTACATCAAGCAGCAAGACACAATTAAACAGTAAATAACACATAAAATGATGAGAAAAGAGGTAAAATAAAAGAAAGCAGCAGTTGTTAAAGAGTAAAGGCAGCACACTGCAAAAACTCAAAATCTTACCAGGAATATTTGTCTTATTTCTAGTTAAAATGTCAAATTTTTAGTCAAAAAATCTCATTACACTTAAAACAAGAATCATTACCAGAAAAATAACTTGTTATTTGACAATTTTCCCCTGTTTCAAGTCAATTTTCACTTGAAATAAGTAGAAAAATCTGCCAGTGGGACAAGATTTATCTTCTCATTACAAGCAAAAAAATCTTGTTCCACTGGCAGATTTTCTACTTATTTTAAGTGAAAATCTACTTGAAACAAGTTAAAATTGTTGTTTTTTCCAGTGATGAGTCTTGTTTTAAGTGTAATGAGATTTTTCTCTCGACATTTCGACTTTTTTCACAAAATTTTGAATTTTTTTCTCGACATTTCGACTTTTTTTCTCGAACATTTCGACTTTTTTCACAAAATTTTAACTTTTTTTTGACATTTTCACCTGTTTCAAGTAAATTTTCTCTTGAAATAAGTAGAAAAATCTGCCAGTGGAACAAGATTTTTTTGCTTGTAATAAGAAGATAAATCTTGTTCCACTGGCAGATTTTTCTACTTATTTTAAGTGAAAATCTACTTGAAACAGGTGAAAATTGTTGTTTTTTCCAGTGATGAGTCAAGTGTAATGAGATTTTTTTTTACTAAAATGAGACATTTTAACTAGAAATAAGACAAATATTCTTAAGATTTTGAGTTTTTGCAGTGTAGATCCAGCAGGTTCATTTAATTCTTAAAATGGTAAGAATTACGTTTCTATACGGTCAAAACGTACAAAGACCGGGTCAAATACAGGATTACAAAAGTAATCTGTAACAATTTGAACGGGGAATTAAACCAGTTTGACAATTCTACGTCACAATTCCTGCATTCAGGGCTTATCCATAACTTTGCGCGGTTTTCAAACAGTATTTAATTTAAGAGTACGCTTAAATAACAAATAAAAAATGATGAGAAAAGAGGTCAAATAATAAAAAGTTGTTAAAAAATAAGGGCAGTACTACTATGATGAAAACAAAGCGGACGGGCGTCTTGCAGAGGAAACTCTCCCGGAGACGATAACCAGGACTTTCCCTGAAGCTGCTGAGAAGCCTCTTGCTTTTCCAGCGTTTCTGTGCCAGCGGTTGCTTTTCCGTGCAGGAGGTCAATCTGGGGCTCGGCCTGGGCTGCCGGTAACCCGATCCCTGGAACCCGGCCGTTACCCAGGGTGCAGCAGCGGCGCGGGGACGTGTTTCCAACCGCGGCCCTGGATCACAGGCCTGTCAATCACGGGGGGGGTTTCCGACGGGCGGCGCTCCCTCGCCACGCGTGAGCTGGTGTGAATCCAGGTGGTGCCGGAGCTGCAGCTGACCCTGACGCTGGGAACGCTGGGAACGCTGGGAACGCTGGGAACACTGGGACCGGGACGGGCAGGACTGAGCTATGGGATCGACCCCTGACCCCCCGGGGGGCCGTAATGTGATCCTGGTATCTCTATTGTTGTAGAGCTTCCTGTGGTCGACCGCAGAGCTGCAGCCTCACAAAACCTTTAAAGGGACCTATTATGGATCTAATCCCTATTTTAAACAGGCCTTGAATGTCTGAAAAACAAGCTTTTGATTGTTTTTGCTAAATAAATGAGAAATTCAGCCTCTAAACCATGTCTTTATCTTCCCATTCTCTAACCTCATTATCTATGCAGGATTCTGAGTGGGCGGAGCTATGATAATGAGGCTCTGTGCTGATTGGCTGGTGGATTCTGAGTGGGCGGGGCTATGATAATGAGGTCTGTGCTGATTGGCTGCCTGAATGACGCGATACACCGCTATGAAAAAATGGAGGAAGCTCCGGCCGGTGGAGTTAGTTGTGGGCGTGGTTTCACGCATCGGAGACCAACTGATGTAAATCACATTTTAGTTCCGTAACTTTGGGGAGCAGAATGGTCCGTGGACTTTGCGGCCATCCGTTTTTTGTTTTGAAATGACAAAATAAAAATAGAGAAATAATCCAAAATAATCCGTTTCCCATCTTTTGTTTTGATAATAAAAAACGGAAAACGGATCGTTATCCATTATCCGTTTTCCGATTTCATTGATGTGTTTGAAATTGGGAATTAAAACAGTGAGTGGAAAACTGTTTTCTCTATTTCCTATTTGTTTCTAACGGGGGGGGGGCAGTATGTTAGAGTTCAGTTTATGTTATTGATTATTGATTGGACGCTGCAGCTGAACGGACTGTCACAACAAACTGCAGTGAAACATGAGTTTAATCTGTAATCTGTCTTCACTCCGTCATGAAACTGCAGTGATGTTGTGACAGTCCGTTCAGCTGCAGCGTAATAGTGTAAAGGATGTGATTTGGTTCTGGAGGACTGGACCAGGCTCTGGTAACAGGTTCTGGGACCAGGTTCTGGTACCAGGTTCTGGGACCAGGTCACCATGTTGACCATGTTTTTAAACTCGGAAATCGGTGAATCAAATGTGGAAGATAACTTAAGTTAGTAAGTCAAGACTTGGTTCTGGAGCTCCAGTCTGGTCCAGCCGGGTCCAGTCTGGTCCAGCCGGGTCCAGCTCCCTGTATTTCTCTCTGACCCGTTGAGAACCGGCAGAACCGCTGGATTCCTGCGTCAGCAGCATGCAAAGCAGCGGCGCTGTTGCGTCACTGCAGACGCAGAGGGATTTGAATAGAGCCGGGGGGGCAGATCTGGACCTGGGGGGGTCGACGGCAGCAATGTAATTAGGGCCCGAGCACTGACAGTGTTAGGGCCCTATTGTATCTGTAGGAATTCATTTTTGTCTCGTTTTTTCTTCCGACGAAATGAGGTCCTTTTTTCCCCTAAACGTGCCCCAAAAGTCACCAAATTTCACACCAAGCCAGGCCTGGTGATAAATGTGATATTTAATGGTTTGCATTAATGGGCGTGGCCTAACGGCTCAACAGCGCCCCCTAGAAAACTTTGTTCCTCAAGCCCCACAATACGGTTTGACGTACAAGCACGAAAATCATTACACACCTGTATCATGTCACAACTTAAAGAAAAGTCTCTTGGCGCCATGGCCGAAACCCAACAGGAAGTCAGCCATTTTGAATTAATCGTGTCATTTTGCCGCAATTTATGCCATTCCTTCGGCAGTTAATACAGCCCGAACCGGTACGTGCACCCAGGTGTGTTTTACATCAAAATGTGCGTCTCCATCCTGCGACGATGGGCATTGCTTTTCTCAGTCAAAAGCGTTACCGTGACAACGATAGACACCAAAAAGCGCGCCCCCCCCTCAGCTGATTGGTCCATATTTGATAGTTCCTACTTTCTGCCATAACTTCTGAATGTTTTGACATAAAGACTTGTGGGTGGTGTCATCGGACTCTGTTTTAGGTCCTTGAACGTAATTGGTGCAAATTAGCCCCGCCGCTTCATCTGATTGGTCGATATTTGATAGTTCCTACTTTCTGCCATAACCTTTGAATGGTTTGATACAGAGAGTCGTGGGTGGTTTCATCCACTAAATGTCCAGAACTGAAGAATCTACATCAAGTCATACAAGCTTCCACTGCAGCCTGAACGTTACAAGGGTGGAGGGACGTTCATCCGTTCATCGCTGCTTGCAGCTTTCATTTGTTGCTTTTATTACTACTTTATTACTACTTTATTACTTGTGTTCCTTCTGGTAGGGAGACTGCCAATGGAAATGAGCCTTTTGGCTACAATTGGGTGCATTTACATTTTTAAGATGTTCATTAATGTACATTGTCGCTCTATAACAAATAAATGCAAATCAAATGAACCAGCGGAGGAATATCACGTTGTTGGTTCTGGCCTCAGCGACCCGGCAGCCTGTAAAGTCGTGTCGGGTGTCGGTTCCTTCAGGCTAATATCCATAAATTTCTCACCTTTTAGCAGGAAACAACTCAATCAGCCTTTACTGGTTCTGGTTTTGTTTCTCCGGGGCAGAAACCGGGTCCTGATTTATGGCTTAATCCAGCGACTCGTTAAACTCGTTAAACTCTGCTGTAATTGATGCTATAAAAGAGGGAAAAGCGGGCCGGCGGCCAAGTCCGGGTTGAGCAACGCTGAGGTTTCAGCTGCAGGTTCAGGTTCAGCTGCAGGTTCAGGTTCAGGTTCAGCTGCAGGTTCAGGTTCAGGTGCAGGTTCAGGTTCAGCTGCAGGTTCAGGTTCAGCTGCAGGTTCAGGTTCAGCTGCAGGTTCAGGTTCAGGTTCAGGTTTAAGTTCAGGTTCAGGTTCAGCTGCAGGTTCAGGTTCAGGTTCAGCTGCAGGTTCAGGTTCAGGTGAACCAGGTCTGAACCAGGTCTGAACCAGGTCTGAACCGGTTCAGACCTGGTTCAGATCTGGTTCCGGGGGCAGCTGGGCCTCCAACCCCAGTGTTTTTGAGAAGAGTTGAGGTCTGTTAGAAAAGAAGGAGAGGGTGTGTGTGTGTGTGTGTGTGTGTGTGTGTGTGTGTGTGTGTGTGTGTGTGTGTGTGTGTGTGTGTGTGTGTGTGTGTGTGTGTGTGTGTGTGTGTCTGGTATTTCCTGAAGGAGTTTCCTTCTACCGGAGCAGAACCACCCTGAGGCCCCTCAGAGGTCCAGCCCAGAGTCTGACCCGGTTCTGTTCTGGGAGGATACGTGGCTCTGGACCGGTCGACTGGTCCGGGGGTTCTGGACTGGTCTGGGGGTTCTGGACTGGTCTGGGGGTTCTGGACTGGTCTGGGGGTTCTGGACTGGTCTGGGGGGTCTGGACTGGTCTGGGGGGTCTGGACTGGTCTGGGGGGTCTGGACTGGTCTGGGGGTTCTGGACTGGTCTGGGGGTTCTGGACTGGTCTGGACTGGCGCGTTTATTTTTTTCATTTTCCGACCAGATTTTGCTTCGCTACTCCTCCTACAGGTTTCGGAGGACCCAGGCGAATCATATACCAAAACGTGTGTCTCAATCGGGAATAGTGTGCTATGACTTTTGGTGTTGAAATTCCCATTTTTACCAAAGTTATTCCCAAAATAACTCATTCAAAGCGGATGGGAAAAAGTAAAAAAAAAAAGCCAAAATTCACCTTTTTTCTGAGTCACCTAACTTTCTCATACTTGCACGTAGAAATGTCATTCAAACTTCAAAACGGAGGAAAACTTCTCTTCTCTCTCCAGATCCCAAACTATTTTTTCATAAAATGTACACTTTTCAAAATATGAGCACTCAAGCGAGGACTGGAAATCACTTTTTTGTGAAATCTAGAGTGCGGGTGTCGGTTTCTAGAGTGGAAGAAACAGTAAAAAAATAACCTGAATTTTTATTTGTAACTCGAGCTCACGGCCAAACCGTAAAAGGCAGACATGGGTGGTGTCACCGGACTCGGTATTGAGTCCTTGAACATAATTGGTGCAAATTAGCCCTGCCCCTTCTTCTGGTTGGTCGATATGTGATAGTCCGATAACTTTTACATGGTTTGACATAGAGAGTCGTGTGTGGTGTCATCGGACTTAGTTTTGAGTCCTTTACCTTTATTTCTGAAAAATGCAGCAATATACACAAATGGGCAGCAGCCCCCCGTGGCACTCTCAACATTTCTGCGAGGAAATTTTCTAGTTAGTGCCACGGCTGCGCCACGTGGCACTAACTAGAAAAGAGCTTCGCAATGCACTCTTAATATTGCTCAGGCTTATTATTATTATTATTACTTATTATTATTTGTATTATTATTATTATTATTATTATTATTATTCTTTATTTTCCTTCTGATGAAATGAGGGCCTTTTTTCCCCCTAAACGTGCCCCAAAAGTCAACAAATTTTTCACCAACCCAGGCCTGGTGAAAAATGTGATATTTAATGGTTTGCATTAATGGGCGTGGCCTAATGGCTCAACAGCGCTCCCTAGAAAACTTTTCTCTGCCATAACTTTTGAATGGTTTGACATAGAAAGTCGTGGGTGGTGTCATGTCTGATATGCTTATGGGGGCGGTGGCCATGAGTGCGAGGGCCCGTTCATCGCTGCTTGCAGCTTTAATTTGTCTTTTGTTTTGTGCTCTAACAATCATTAACTTTTTTTTCCTGCGCTTCTTTATAAACATTGTCTAGTATTGATTGTATGATAACAGGGGTAAAGGCATCACCAGCTTCAGCTGCACCGTTATTGGTCACATCTATCTGATCATCTCTGTAGTTCCTCTCTGGTTCTGCTGTTTCCCCATGTTGCTGTATGATGATGATGATGATGATGAGGATGATGATGATGATGATGATGGTTGCACCGATGGAATAACATGGTTTTTTTGGATGACCAAAATAAACAAAAAAGAAAGATACGAGGCTCGTTCCTTCCCTCGTTGCTTCACTGAGACGGCGCTGATTTAAATAATTAGTAATAAACTAAAGTCACATGACCATGTGACATAATAAATATCTGTTATTAGCCGTCGGAGCGGCTAGCGGTTTACAGCTCAGGTACGTTACCAGCGCTGGCTGGGAGGTGTGAGGGTGTGTGTGTGTGTGTGTGTGTGTGTGTGTGTGTGTGTGTGTGTGTGTGTGTGTGTGTGTGTGTGTGTACCTCCAGGCCGGTGTTTCCTGCTCTGTAATCTGAGTCTCTGCTGGAATGTGTGAACCACATCCGACTCCACTCTGACTCCACTCCACCCCCGACCCTCTCAGTGTTCTACTGTAAACACTCGCTCTGCCAAGACTGGGGGGGCCCGGAGCCCGGGGCCCCGCCCCCCCAGGTACCACTGCTGAGGCCCCGCCCCCCCGACCCTCTCAGTGTTCTACTGTAAACACTCGCTCTGCCAAGACTGGGGGGGCCCGGAGCCCGGGGCCCCGCCCCCCCCAGGTACCACCACTGAGGCCCCGCCCCCCCAGGTACCACCTCTGAGGCCCCGCCCCCCCAGGTAACCGCTGTGCCCCCCCCAGCCCCGGGAGGACAGGAAATGCTTCAAAATAAGAGCGTCAGGTCCCGCAGTCAGAGACACGTGGAACGATCTAAGCTGTGTGTGTGTGTGTGTGTGTGTGTGCGCGTGTGTGTGTGTGTGTGTGCGTGTGCGTGTGTGTGCGTGTGCGTGTGCGTGTGCGTGTGCGTGTGCGTGCGTGCGTGCGTGCGTGTGTGTGTGTTAGTCTCGGGTTAATTGTAGTGTGACCTACCTAATGTCTTTCCCTGGCTCGTTATCTTGATTGGGTAATTAATTCTTAGGCTGTTCTTTTCAGTCACCCCGTTATTCACATGTTCACACACACACACACACACACACACACACACACACACACACACACACACACACACACACACACACACACTCACACACTCTCCCAATCTCCCTCCTGCTGAACTCAGGAACCTCCACATTCCTGTGAACCTGAGGCCGCTCTCTCTCTCTCACTCTGCTGCATTACTTTACTTCTTCCTCTCTTCCTCCCTCCCGGTTCATTCTCACTCTCGCTCTAATAATTTCTCTTTCTCATCTGTCATTCCCAGCTCCCTCCCATCATTTCCAGTTCCTCCCATCTCCTTCCTCGCCGCGTCGACTCGGCCGGAGTCAGATGTCTTAGTTAAGATTGCAGCACATTACAGGAATTACAGAAAACCTGGTCGTTGTGCTGCTCCAGACAGATCGCCATATTTACATATACTATATGTATATTTATGTATTTATTAGGGCTGTCAAACGATTCATTTTTTTAATCGCATGTTTTCCATAGTTAACTCGCGACTAATCGCATATTAATCGCACATTTATTCACACATTTTTTGCTGTTCTAAATTACCTTTAGGTATTTTTAAAAATGTTTTTAATGATGTTAACAACCTGAGAAAGGGCAAATATGCTGCTTTATGCCAATGTTTATTCAACTTTCCAAAAAAAAAGCTTTTGACCTGATTGTAACATTCCTTCATAAATACAAACACAATGTCGTCCCAACTTTACACTTGTAAAGACTAACTTAAGATTCCTTGATTTTTTAAGCAGCTCAATGTAAAACAATGAACCATATGCATTCATAAACATTGTTTGTTATGCTCCAAGTGGTATTTTGAGACTTGACGTACTTCAATAGTAATTCATTTCAAATCGTCAGTAAATGCAAATAACTTTAGTCTTGTCCAGCGAACCATCTGCATCTTATTGAAAGTGAACTAGCCGTTCAAAAGTCCCTTTTCATTCTCCATCTCTCAGAACACCATACTTTTCCTACTACGGTACCGTCGACCGCCAGGAATTATACAATGCACGTTTTGTTTTTTGTTTTTTTTATCCTGCACGTTAATCGTGCGTTAAAAAAAATTGTCGGCGTTAAGAGGATGCTAAGTTGACGCGTTAACTTTGACAGCCCTAGTGTATATAGGACATAACCTCCAATCGGCCCTATTGTTCCAGTTTGTAATGCTTTATAACTGTTTAAGTTTTAAAGAGAAAGCCAGGCCAACCATTTTCCACAAACTGAACTAAAAGTAAATGTCAGGTTTGCATTATGATCTTCAGTTTCATACAAGTACAAATATTTAGCCACAAACTATTTTGAATAGTTTCTCTCATGTATGATTTGACTTTTTTCTTTTCCAGAAATTTAGAAATGTCAAGAAAAAAGTCAAAACGTCGAGATTAATGTTGAAATACAACTTCGAGATAAAAGTCAAAATGTCGAGAAAAAAGTCAAAATGTCGAGAAAAAAGTCAAAATGTCGAGAAAAAAGTCGAAATGTCGAGAAAAAAGTAAAAATGTCGAGAAAAAAAGTAAAAATGACGAGAAAAAAGTCTAAATTTCGTGAATAAAGTCGAAATGTCGAGAAAAAAGTAAAAATGTCGAGAAAAAAAGTAAAAATGACGAGAAAAAAGTCAAAATTTTGTGAATAAAGTTGAAATGTTGAGAAAAAAGTCAAAATGTCGAGAAAAAAGTCGAAATGTCGAGAAAAAAAGTCAAAATGTCGAGAAAAATGTCGAGAACAAAAGTAAAAATTACGAGAAAAAAGTCTAAATTTTGTGAATAAAGTTGAAATGTTGAGAAAAAAGTCTAAATGTTGAGAAAAAAGTTGAAATGTCGAATTTTCTCAAAATTGTACTTCATTATTAATCTCGACAACTAAAATTAAAAAACTAAATAAAAGTAAATAAATAAACTATGCAAAGTCCCAAACTCCAAATGCAGGAGCAGCATTTCTGGGAGATCTCCCTCCGTCTGCATTCCTCTCCTCCTCCTTCTGAGCATGCTCAGTGCGCGGGAGGGAACAGCCACTTCCTCTGAGTGGCAGACGCTGTTTCCCTCCTCTATCTTATCACTCCATCACCAGCCGACAGACGGGGAGAGAGTTATTGTAAGAAGGAGCGAGCGGAGGAGAGATTCCCCCTCCCCGAACATTCATCCCTGTTTGGGCACGATGAGAGCGGCAGATCCTGGAGCTGATAAGAGCAGGAATGTTGCTGTGAGAGGAAACGCCGCTCGGATGAGAGGATTGTTCCCTTGTCCACCTCGTATGTCATCCAACACCTTCTAACCCGGCACCAGCCTCTTCCTCTGCTGCTCCTCGGCCCCGACGGCGGAGGGGATTGAAATCCTCTGACCCGCAGCCGCTAGCATGTCCATTCAAGCCTCCGCTTCCTCTGCTGCTTCTGTCTCTGCTGGTGTTTTCTACTCCGTTCTTACTCAGGGAGAGCGTTTACATGGGACGTTTAATTCCTCTTTAATTCAGAATTAAATCCGATTTAAAATGAGTAAAAATGACCATGTAAACACCTAATTCCAAATGAAAATGGACATTCCGAATTAGACTTAATTCCGAAGTAAGTGGCTGGTTTATTCCCATTTTAAATCCCAATAGAATAATTCTGCGATCATGTATACACTCATTCTAAAAAATAAAAAAAATAAAGAAATAAATAAAAGGAAAAAAGAATCCAATCAGAACCTTCCCAACCCCCAGACCTTAATTAGTGTTTACGGACCTCTATGGGGTGTTACGGACCTCTATGTGGTGTTACGGACCTCTGGGTGGTGTTACGGACCTCTGGGTGGTGTTACGGACCTCTATGTGGTGTTATGGACCTCTGGGTGGTGTTACGGACCTCTGGGTGGTGTTACGGACCTGTTACGGGCCTCTGGGGGGTGTTACGGGCCTGTTACGGACCTCTGGGTGGTGTTACGGACCTGTTATGGACCTCTGGGTGGTGTTACGGACCTCTGGGTGGTGTTACGGACCTGTTATGGACCTCTGGGTGGTGTTACGGACCTGTTACGGACCTCTGGGTGGTGTTACGGACCTGTTACGGACCTCTGGGTGGTGTTACGGACCTGTTACGGACCTCTATGTGGTGTTACGGACCTCTGGGTGGTGTTACGGACCTCTGGGTGGTGTTACGGACCTCTATGTGGTGTTATGGACCTCTGGGTGGTGTTACGGACCTCTGGGTGGTGTTACGGACCTGTTATGGACCTCTGGGTAGTGTTACGGACCTCTGGGTGGTGTTACGGACCTGTTACGGGCCTCTGGGGGGTGTTACGGGCCTGTTACGGACCTCTGGGTGGTGTTACGGACCTGTTATGGACCTCTGGGTGGTGTTACGGACCTGTTACGGACCTCTGGGTGGTGTTACGGACCTGTTATGGACCTCTGGGTGGTGTTACGGACCTGTTACGGACCTCTGGGTGGTGTTACGGACCTGTTACGGACCTCTGGGTGGTGTTACGGACCTGTTACGGACCTCTGGGTGGTGTTACGGACCTCTGGGTGGTGTTACGGACCTCTGGGTGGTGTTACGGACCTGTTATGGACCTCTGGGTGGTGTTACGGACCTGTTACGGACCTCTGGGTGGTGTTACGGACCTGTTACGGACCTCTGGGTGGTGTTACGGACCTGTTACGGGCCTCTGGGTGGTGTTACGGGCCTCTGGGTGGTGTTACGGGCCTGTTACGGACCTCTGGGTGGTGTTACGGGTCTCTGGGTGGTGTTACGGACCTGTTATGGACCTCTGGGTGGTGTTACAGACCTGTTATGGACCTCTGGGTGGTGTTACGGACCTCTGGGTGGTGTTACGGACCTCTGGGTGGTGTTACGGGCCTCTGGGTGGTGTTACGGACCTCTGGGTGGTGTTACGGGCCTCTGGGTGGTGTTACGGGCCTCTGGGTGGTGTTACGGACCTGTTATGGACCTCTGGGTAGTGTTACGGACCTGTTATGGACCTCTGGGTGGTGTTACGGACCTGTTACGGACCTCTGGGTGGTGTTATGGACCTCTGGGTGGTGTTACGGACCTCTGGGTGGTGTTACGGACCTGTTACGGGCCTCTGGGTGGTGTTACGGGCCTCTGGGTTGTGTTACGGGCCTCTGGGTGTCTGATGGTGAACAGCTGATGACATAAACAGCTTAATAAGTATCATTCAGGATGAACGTCTTATTGTTTTGGTGTTTTAATAACCAGGGGTGCACACAAGCCGGGACTCCAGGGCTGGTCTACTGCAGGTTTTAGATGTTTCCCCGTCTTCAACACACCTGATTCTAATCACTGGTCGTCATCAACATGTCATCAAGGTTTACACAACTCTGTTGGTGACACAGCCTTGTCTGTCAGGGTTGTGTTGAGGCAGAAACATCTACAACGTGCAGTAGACTCTGGAGTCCCGGCTTGTGTGCACCCCTGTTAATAACCTCTAGAGGCAGAGTCTTGTTGTGAGACCGTCCTAGCGGGAGGAACATGTGAGGGTTTTGGTCCTTGGGTCCTTCTGTGTAATCTGATTACTTTAATATATCTATCAATATATAATATTGATATCGATATATATAATATATCAATGATATTTGCATATCGTGATTGATTTAGCCTCAGGTCCATTTCAGTGATGCTCATATACGGTGTAATCTGATTACTTTAATGGTAAATAATGTAATTTCAATCTTTAAGGAGACGTCAAGTTCAGCTGACGCCCCTGAAACACGAAACACCCCAGACCTGCCGCCCCCGTTTGTCCTCGACCCCCCCCCCCCCCCTCCGTCCGTCCGTCCGTCCCTGGCCCCCCCATAACCACCCCCCCCCCCCCAGACCTGCAGCCCCCCGTTTGTCCTCGAGCCCCCCCCCGTCCGTCCGTCCGTCCCCACCACCCCATAAACACCGCCCCCCCCCAGACCTGCAGCCCCCCCCGTTTGTCCTCGACCCCCCCCCCCCCGTCCGTCCGTCCGTCCGTCCGTCCGTCCCCACCACCCCCTGAACTATTATACAAGGGTGCAAACAGACTAAACACAGATTTCACTTTCCACTGGAAATCACTTAACTGCAGAGGGGGGGGGGCGGGCGTCACCTGAGCCCCCTGGAACCCCCCTCCGTCTCTCAGCTGCCCCCCCCATCCCTCCTTCCCTCCCTCCATCCCTCCATCCCTCCCTCCATCTCTCCGTCTGCAGTTTTCTGCTGACTCCAGGAATTATGATCCGTTTCCCGTCCGCAGGAATAATAGAGTACGGGGGGGGTTGAGGGTTCGGGGGGGGCCGGTGGGGGGCGGGGTGGGGGTTTCGAGGGGGGGGGGGGGTCTGGAACATCAGCCAGGACTCCAGCTCCACCGAAGGTTCCAGGCTACAGATGTGAGCAGATGTTTCCCTCCTCGTCCCCGTAAACTTCACACGCCGAGAGGCTGGTGGAGGAAACATGGCTGTACACACACGCACGCACGCACGCACACACACACACACACACACACACACACACACACACACACACACACACACACACACACACACACACACACACACACACACACACACACACACACACACACACTATCTGGACAGCAAACACCTCACGAGCCCCCCCCCCCACCGCTGGGCACTTAACACTATCAGCAGATCCACTCCAGAGTGTGTGTGTGTGTGTGTGTGTGTGTGTGTGTGTGTGTGAGTGTGTGAGTGTGTGAGTGTGTGAGTGTGTGAGTGTGTGTGTGTGTGTGTGTGTGTGTGTGTGTGTGTGTGTGTGTGTGTGTGTGTGTGTGTGTGTGTGTGTGTATGTGTGTGTGTGTGTGTGCGTGTGTGTGTGTGTGTGTATGTGTGTGTGTGTGTGTGTCCTCAGAACAAGTATTTATCACAGGAGTCCAGGAATTTTAATGAGCCCTGATGGAGTGTGACATCATGATTTTATTCCCTTTTGTTTATTTTGTTTGCTGGTTTCTGTAGCACTTTGAGATTATTTTATGAAAAGTACCATGTAATAACATGGTAAATACCTGGTTGTTTAAACTAAACATTACTAGGTAATAGGGGTGTAACGGTATTTGTATTCGTCCCGTCCCGTCACGGTACGGGGGTCACGGTTCGGTTCACGCAGTCATACGGCGAATACGTCTGACTGAGTTAAAAAAAAAAAAAAAAAAAAATCAATCATCGTTTTTTTTCCCCCTTATAAATATCAACAGTCACGTTCCATTACAGACCTAAATGTGTGCTAGTCTGTGCATATCAATAAATATATGTGCAATTCATATATCATCATAAATTGTAGGCTATAATAACGATAAAATGTTCTAATTCTTAATTTACAACTGTCCTGAACGCATCAGGGTCGTGTGCCAGCGCGGATTGGGAGTAAAGCCTGATTTATGGTTCTGCGTTAAAACGACGCAGAGCATACGCCGTAGGGTACGGCGCAGTCTACGGCGAGGTTATGCGGCGACGCGCAACCTTCGCCGTAGGCACTGCGTTGGTGTAACGCGGTACCATAAATCAGCCTTAACAGTCACAGTGAAGGAGATTAGCGCTAAAGTTTAAAAGAGGACTAAATTTGTACAAAGTTTTGAATGTTACCCCGTTTTCCACGTTACCTGGATTATTTTGGGTTATGGAAGAGTCAACTACCGTTGGTGAGTGAGTGTAACCTTCATAAATAATTTATTTATCAGTTTCTTGACCAGCTGCCTATTTTAATGTGCTTGTGTTGTTGTGAACGAGACCGCCGAGTCTATTCTCTGTTATAGAGCTCAGAAATGATGTTATAGACCGATGTGTCTATATCTATCTAAATTGATTGTGTAATTTAGACCAGTTATGTTTTTTTTGTATTTAAATTGTATCAAAGAATGAACTGAGTCAGTCCGTGACTATCTGAGTTTTCAGAGTCGTGTGATTGACAGCTGTCAGGCCTGTGTGTGTGTGTGTGTGTGTGTGTGTGTGTGTGTGTGTGTGTGTGTGTGTGTGTGTGTGTGTGTGTGTGTGTGTGTGTGTGTGTGTGTGTGTGTGTGTGTGTGTGTGTGTGTGTGTGTGTGTGTGTGTGTGTGTGTGTGTGTTCTTCTGAACAAGTTTGTGACTTTACTCTGCTTTCTGCAGCATAGGCCTATAGGCTTGGCTCAATAAAAGTGAGAATAAATGTTGTTTGATGGGTAGGATGAGGTGTTGTTGAACGTTAAAATGACTATCATAAGGCCCATGGAGAATGCTCCGCCCCCAGACGGCTCTGCCCATATGCAGCAGTAGAGGAGCCCGGGTTCAAGTATTTATTACAAGTGCACGAGCCTCGTTACAATGTCCCATCCCGCGCTCACATAAACCAGTCCGTGGTAAAATTAAAAACACTAATGCACAAGTTAAATGTTTTATTCTATTTATTTTACACTTTAATAAGAGATGCTTTTTAGTTTTGTAGCCAATTGAACAAACTTTAACTTTCAAATGCTATGATCAAAATAAAGGAAGAAAAAACTCGTCTTATACATTTGGGACTTTTTGTATTTTTTTCCCGTTGTACCGAACCCGTACCGAACCCGTACCGAACCGTGACCCCTGTACCGAGGTACGTACCGAACCGTGACTTGTGTGTACCGTGACACCCCTACTAGGTAATTACAAAGACATTAGATGGAACTATGAGGGAAATTACAGGTATTTACTAGGTTAATATTGGTAACTACCAGTCAATTTACCATGTAATTACTCTGAAATTACATGAATTATTTCTAAGTAAGTACCAGGTAATTACTAAGTATTTTTCTGCAAACTACCAGGAAATTATAAGCTATATTTGAGGTATTTACCAGCTAATTACACTGCAATTACCATGTAGTTACCTTGTATTTACTATACATTTCATGGATAACTACCGGGTATTTACCCATTCATTATTGATTTATGTATTATCAATGGATTGGTGCATGTACCCCCGAGGGTGTAAATGACTCTATTGACCTTGTAATTAACCTGATAGTTACCATGTTTTACCTGCTAATCCAGGTACTTACCTTGTAGTTACTTGCCCAGTAATTCTATTTCCTAAGTATTTACCCAATAAGTACAGACATTTTTACCTGGTTTTACTCAGTAATTAAAGTGAAACTGGACTGTAAAAGAAAGCGTGTGTTGTTTCCATAACCACCAGCTGAAAAATAGCAGATCAGCAAACTTAAACCGCAACACTCAGGGCAGAATGCTGCGCTATAAGTTTTCAACAGCTACTTTACAATATTTAAAGTAGGTGTTAAAAAAATAGCAGATATACTGTACAAGCTCATATCGCTGCACTCAGGGCAGAGTGCTGCGCTATAAGTTTGTAGATCTGCTATTTTTCAGCTGGTGGTGCGTGTAAATGACCGCAGATTACATACAGAGTGAATTAAGCACTTCTGTCATTTTACGTTTTATTTTTATGGTTTTATTTTGAAGAGCACCGTTTTTCCTCTGTTACTTCCATTATTGACGATGCTTAACTTCCTGTTCCCGTCCGAACATAGCAGCATGCTAACGCTGCTCCAGAGTTGGTAAAACATGCAAGCAAATGATTAACTTCATATCATCACGTCATATTTTGTGTTGAAACTTATGAAAAGTTATTTTATTGTGGTTCGGCCCGTGTTTTTGTTGTTTACATGTCTCAAATCTTTGCTTCTGTGAGGGTCTCTGGAAAAAAAAAATTGAGATTAAGCGTGATGGTGAGCAGCTAACGCCGTCCTGTCTCCAGCTCCCTGTTGCTAGGCAACCAGAGAGCTGATGCTGATGCTGCGGCATCAGAGCTGCAGGTGGGACGTAGTTCAGATGCTCCTCAGGTGTCTGAACCAGGCCCCGCCCCCTGGCGGCATGGCCCTCCCCCTGGTGATCAGGCCCCGCCCCCTGGTGACCAGGCCCCGCCCCCTCATGACCAGGCCCCGCCCCCCTGCAGCTCCACTGAGAGCCTTTGTTCTGCACAGGAAGTGATGCGTTGAGGCGATGCAGGCGGAGATACTGACCAGTGACAGATTTGTAGCTCCCGGTGTGTGTGTGTGTGTGTGTGTGTGTGTGTGTGTGTGTGTGTGTGTGTGTGTGTGTGTGTGTCCCACCTGCACACCTGTAACCGCCCTCCTCCCCCACCAGCGTCTCATCTTGGTTATAAAAAGCGTTTGATGGTCGTTCCAGCAGAACCGGGTCAGAGCTGGAACATCTGGAGCTGCAGGGGATTCTGGGAAATCTGGGAGGCTGCAGGGGATTCTGGGAGGCTGTATTATATGTATTATTATTATATGTATTATTATTATTATTATTATATTTAGGGCCCGAGCGCTGACAGTGCGAAGGCCCTATTGTATCTGTAGGAATTGTTCTCGTTCTTGTTTTTCTCGTTTTTCTTCCGACGAAATGAGGGTCTTTTTTCCCCTAAACGTGCCCCAAAAGTCACCAAATTTTGCACCAAGTCAGGCCTGGTGATAAATGTGATATTTAATGGTTTGTATTAATGGGCGTGGCCTAACGGCTCAACAGCGCCCCCTAGAAAACTTTGTGCCTCAAGCCCCACAATACGGTTTGACGTACATGCACGAAAATCGGTACACACCTGTATCATGTCACAACTTAAAGAAAAGTCTCTTGGAGCCATGGCCGAAACCCAACAGGAAGTCGGCCATTTTGAATTAATCGTGAATTTTGGCAAAATTTATGCCATTCCTTCAGCAATTAATACAACCCGAACCGTAACGTGCACCCAGGTGTGTTATACATCAAAATGTGCGTCTCCATCCTGCGACACCACGCATTACTTTTCTCTTTCACAAGCGTTACCATGGCGACGATAGACGCCAAAAAACGCGCACCCCCCCTTCATCTGATTGGTCCATATTTGATAGTTTCTACTTTCTGCTATAACTTTTGAATGGTTTGACATAAAGAGTCATGGTGGAGTCATCGGACTTAGTTTTGAGTCCTTGACTTTTATTGGTGAATATTGCACGAGCGAGGGCCCGTTCATCGCTGCTTGCAGCTTTAATTATTATTATTATTCTAGGAGGCTGCAGGGGATTCTGGGAACTCTGGGAGGCTGCAGGGGATTCTGGGAGGCCGTGGGCTCCAGACTCTCACGCCGCTGCGCTCTCGGACGTTCTGTCTGATGTGCTTTGAAGTCTCGTCTCATGTCCACTACTGAACAAATACCAGAGACGCTACTGGACTTCCCAGACCACATCACAGCCTCCCAGCATGCCTTGCTCCGAGGGGGGGGGTGTTTGATCTGCCTCCCACCAGCGGTTTGCGACATCTATCCTCTCACAGACGTTATTTGTGCCGGGCTCCGTGGGTGTCGGGGGGTTATTTTTATTTTATTTATTCTTTATTTCATTCATTGATAAAATAAAACAGCAAACAATTTAATATAAACACAAACGTTTCCTGAATTCTGAATGAAAGGAGCAGAAAGAAGAATAATCTTATTTAATCTGCCCCTTTTTTCCCAACAAATCAATTTACAAAGAACGTAAATTAAAAAAACAACAACAAAGTAAACTAAAAACTAAAATAAAATATCTGCCGGCGACACAGACACAAACATTCATGTTTAGTTCCCAAGTTACAATTCAGTTAATCCCATTCAACAACAACAAACCATGTTTATACCTTTCATGTCTGTCAATCAAACGTAACTAACATATTTCATTATATTTCCTTAACATTCTGGCTTTAATTGTTCCTTTGAATGTAATGTTTGATTTGATTCTTTGGTTTCTTTGTTCAGATTGTTCCATAAACTGATTCCTTCACCAGAATTCCTCGGCGTTAAATGTTTAGACGGCTTTTACGGGACGTGTGCTTTATGGGCCGTGATCTCGCTGTTGGTCTCTCGTTTCTTCTCTCGGGTTGTTTCTATGGCTGCTGGTTTTATTAGAGTGGATAATATCGGGGGGTGGGGGGGCTTGTGGACACTTCACTAGGAGTAATAGTTCATCTTTAGGCCGGATTGTGGAGGGAGAGTTGGACTGGTGGTGTTATTATTATTATTATTATTATTATTATTATTATTATTATTATTATTATTATTATTATTATCATAGGTATTAGGCCGACCCGTCTCTCCCTCCGTGACGACCCGTCTCTCAGGGGGAGGGGTCGTCAGGGAGGGAGAGACGGGTTGGCCTAATACCAATAATAATAATCATAAGAGTAATAATAATAAAAATAATAATAATAATACAAATAATAATAACAATAATAATAATAATAATAATAAAAAGAGACGGGTCGTCACGGAGCCGTCTCTCCCTCCGTGACGACCCGACCCGTCTCTTCGTGCCAGAACCAAACGTTCTCCATCAAACTGGATCCATATTTCCTGCAGCGGGTCGTTATTTCCAGTAATTGTGCAGAATAATTACTGTGATTGATTCGTCTCCTGCAGTAATTAGTCTGGAAATGTTCTGGCTGCAGAACCGGCCCGGCTGGACTGATGCTGGACCGGGCCTTGATCAGCCGGTACCAGCCCAGCAAAAAAATAAAAATAAAAATAGAACCAGAAATAAAAAATAAAAACAAAAATAGAAATAAAAAAAAAATTTAAATAAAAACAAACATTTTATTATAAAAACAAAAATAGAAGAAATAAAAAAATAAAAACAAAGATAGAAATACAAAAATAAAAACCAAAATAATAGTATAAAAATACAAATACAGAAATATAAATATAAAAATAAAAACAAAAATACCGGCCCAGCAGGACCGGGTCCGGGTTTATACTCGGTCCAGTTCTGCTTTTCCGAGGTCGTAGTCACCGATAAAACCAGCAGCTGCTGCAGAAAACCTGGAATGACCTTTAAAATCTGAATAACCGACCCGAACACGGGGACCCGGTTCGGTACCGGAGCAGCAGATTAATGGGTTCAAATCTGCAGCTGCTGCTGAGAGAAACGATGGAGGAATAAACCCGGGAGGTGAAGGAGAGAAGAATCTCTGTAGGCGACGCTCCTGTTTCTGATTCAGACTTTATTGATCCTTTGGGAGTTTCCTGGAGAAACATCTCCATCTCACTCGCACTGACATTTACAGATAAAACACCCCAGAAACCAAACACCCGTATAAAGATGAAAAGATTAATAAATTACAAATAAAAGCAAAAATAGAAATAGAAATAAAAACAAAAATAGAAGTAGTAATAGAAAAATAAAAACAAAAATAGAAACAAAAAATAAAAACAAAAATAGAAATAGAAATACAAAAATAAAAACAAAAATATAAATAATAAATTACAATTAAAATATAAAAAATTAAATAAAAACAAAAATATAAATAAAAACAAAAATAGAAACAAAAAATAAAAAAATAGAAATAGAAATAATAAATTACAATTAAAATATGAAAATTAAAACAAAAATATAAATAAAAGAATCAAAATAAAAACAAAAATAGAAATATCAAAACAAAAATAGAAATGAAAATAAAAACCAATATTAAAATTAAAATAAAAACAACAATATAAAAATATAAAAACAAAAATACAAATACCAAAATAAAAACAAAAATACAAATACAAAATAAAAAGTGCAGTGCTATAATAATGTTTCTGACACGGTGAGAAGATGGAAACCTCGGGTCGGGGAGTGGGGGGTCTCCTTGGTGGGGGGGTCTCCTGTCTCCTTGGTTTCTCCTTGGTGGTCTACACCAGGGTCTCCTGGAGGTTGAACCCGGAGCAAAACCCGGCGGGGGGAAATGGAGGGAGTGGAGGGGAGGAGGAGGAGGTTACACCACCAGAGTCCCACAATTCATCATGCTCTGACGGGGGGGGGGTGACCCCATCCTCCCTGTGTGTGTGTGTGTGTGTGTGTGTGTGTGTGTGTGTGTGTGTGTGTGTGTGTGTGTGTGTGTGTGTGTGTGTGTGTGTGTGTGTGTGTGTGTGTGTGTGTGTGTGTGTGTGTGTGTGTGTTAAAGAAAAAGAGAGAAAGTTGTCATCCCTCCATCTCTCGGTCCGTCGGCAGGATCAGCCGTCAGACATGACGGATGGCTTGTTTGTCCCCCCTTTCCTTCCTTTTCTCTTCCTCTCTTCCTCTCCTCCTCCTCACCCTCCTCATCCCTGGAAAGCGCCTAGAAACACCTTTTGTTGTATTAGACGCTATATAAATGCACTTGAATTGAACTAAATCCCCCTCTCCCCCTCTCTTCTCCAGGATTACCTGCAGGGCGACGGCAGCAAGGCCTTCCAGAAGATCGGCTGGAAACCCAAGGTCACGTTCCAGGTGGGTGTCGGGTCAGAACCGCCGCAGTAATAACAGGACCGCTAACAGAACCGCTAACAGAACCGCTAACAGGACCGCTAACAGAACCGCTAACAATCAATCAATCAATCAATCAATCAATCTTTATTGTCACATCATATTACTGAATATTGTGATAAAGTTCTTTATTTTCTGTAATGCAATTAAAAAAAACAAAAATGTCATACATTCTGGATTCATTACAAATCAACTGAAATATTACAAGCCTTTTATTATTTTAATATTGTTGATTATGGTTTACAGTTTAAGATTAAGATTCCCAGAATATTCTAATTTTTTGAAATAGGATATTTGAGTTTTCTTAAATTGTAATCCATGATCAGCAATATTAAAATAATAAAAGGCTTGTAATATTTCAGTTGATTTGTAATGAATCCAGAATGGATGACATTAGTTTTTTTAATTGAATTACAGAAAATAAAGAACTTTATCACAATATTCTAAGACAGTCCTGTACATAAAATAGTACATGGAATAAAAACATAGAAAAATAATAAATAGTGTTGGGCCTGCATGTATATTTATGTAAAATATATAATATAAAAATCTCTATTAGCACGAGACACGTTGAGTTCAGTCACCAGAACTTCACAGTAAAAGGTTCAGACAGAGACGTGAGAACCAGCAGCTGATGTGATGGATGGCGGTTGCCGCGGTAGATTTCTGATTTAACATCCATCAAGAACGTAGGAAATTCACACTGAACTCATTTATACTCTGATAATAGACCAATATGACTTTAAATCTTTAACTTAACCAAACAAACATCCCATGACGAGTCTGAAACTCCTCCGTTCATGTTTCTGGAGACGGTTTATTCGAGTGCAGGAGGGTGAAGGTCATTAACGTGTTCTGAACGTCGGCATCCTGAGACTAAAATCACACAAATGTCGCCTGAATCCGTCGCCAGCCGAGGGATTTCTGCCCCAAAGCTGGTAAAGGTTTGTGTATTTGTTCATTCAGCCTCAAACAAAGGGTTTCTTTCACCTCTGTCCCGATTGGAGCAGCTGTTCCAAAACGGATCGGTTCGTTTGCAGTGAGAACAGAATCCACCAACCTGATTTCACAAAAATCTGTGAAATGCCCACGACCTCTCACCGCTATTTTCCGTGGTATATACACGGAAAGTGGTATAATTCCGTGTGAGCACCACAGATATTGTACCATGCAAAGTCAATGGGATCCGTGGTCGTGATATATACACGGATTATCACATTATTATTATTTATATATTATTCTTTGTTATAGTGGCTAAATTATGAGTTTTTGTTGCGCAAGGTACTGTTTGTTACTGTCAGTTTGTATCACGACCACGGATCCCATTGACTTCGCATAGTACTATATCCGTGATGCTCCCATTAAAACCTCAATAAAACACTGCTAAAACAGCGTTAAAAATGTGCTTTTACAAACTGACAGTAACAAACAGTACCTTGCATGACAAAAACTCATAATTTAGCCACTATTGTTTATTGTTTGTTTATTGTTTATTAAGATCCCCATTAGCTGTCACCCATGGTAACAGCTAGTCTTCCTGGGGTCTACACATAAAATACATATAAATGTAACATATATAAAATTCGTACATAACAAAGAATAATATATAAATAATAATAATGTCATAATCCGTGTATATATCACGACCACGGATCCCATTGACTTTGCATGGTACAATATCCGTGGTGCTCACACGGAATTATACCATTTTCCGTGTATATACCACGGAAAATAGTGGTGAGAGGTCGTGGGCATTTCACAGATTTTTGTGAGATCAGGTTGGAATCCACACGTTAAACGACACAACTCACCGACTACGTTTCCAGCATCAATAACCCTTTAAAACCGGAATATTAGCAATAACCCGAGTTCTGACTGCATGGAAACGTAGTCACTCATAACTGTTATGTTGTCTTGTGGTTTTTCCGGGTACGGACGAGGAAACTCCTTCCTTCATTTCTGACCAATGAGAGAACAGTTCATTAGTTATCAGCTTCAGCTACAGACGGTTGTGAACACAAACCCCTCAAACGAGAAACCAAACAACTGTGGCTACGTTTCCATGCAGTCAAAATTGGGGTTAAGGTCAATATTCCGGTTACTGAAACATTGGGAATAATCTGTTTCCATTCCATTTCGACTTTTTTCTCGACATTTCGACTTTATTCATGAAATTTTACATTTTTTCTCGAGTTTTTTCTCAAAATTGTACTTCAACATTAATTTCGATATTTCGACTTTTTTCTCGAGCTGCATAATGAAAAAAAAATCTTCCTCCTCTGAAATATTAATTTTATTTTTCTCTTGCTTGGCCCTAATACTCTTCCGTAATATTCCGTTTGGCGTTTACTATGACCAAATATTCCGTTTTAAAAGGAGTAACCCAGGGTTCATATTTGGGTTTTTAAAAACCAGAATATGAGCAAATTCTGGTTATTCAAAGGGGTTATTGGTGTTTACATGGCCGTGTAACCGGGTTATTGATCATATTCCGGTTTTAAAAGGGTTATTGATGCTGGAAACGTAGTTTGTATGGATTTAGCCCCTGAATCGGAACAAAACAAACGGGCCACAGGTCTGAAAACACCCTAAGGCCACGTCTCCACGTAGCTGGTATTTCCAAAAACGGATATTTCCCCCTCTACGTTTATACAAATCCCATCATTTCCAGGAACCTGCATAAATATCTGTTAAGGTGCTATGAGCAGCCAAACCTACAGGGGGCAGTGTAACGAGAAGATAAAGTCATGCTAGCCAATCACAATCCTGGAAAAAAACATCAACAAATGACACGAGTAACTTCCAGTTACTTCCAAGATGAACCAGAGTCTTTGGTTTGGAGTGACAGAGAAGTGGAGTTACTTCTCAACATTTTGACTTTTTTCTCAAAATTTTGACTTTTTTCTCAACTTTTTTCTCAAAATTTTGACTTTTTTCTCTATTTTTTCGAAAAATTTTGACTTTTTCTCGACTTTTTACTCTAAATTTTGACTTTTTTCTCGACTTTTTTCTCAAAATTTTGACTTTTTTCTGAAAATGTTGACCTTTTTCTCGACTTTTTTCTCAAAATTTTGACTTTTTTTCTCAACTTTTTTCTCAAAATATCAACTTTTTTCTCAAAATTTCAACTTTTTTCTCAAAATTTCAACTTTTTTCTCAAAATTTCGACTTTTTTCTCAAAATTTCTCAAAAACGGATATTTCCCCCTCTACGTTTATTAAGATTTCGTCTTTTTTCCTCGACTTTTCTTCTCAAAATTTTGACTTTTTTTCTCGACTTTTTTCTCAAAATTTTGACTTTTTTCTCAAGATATCAACTTTTTTCTCAAAATTTCGACTTTTTTCTCAAAATTTCGACTTTTTTCTCAAAATTTCTCAAAAACGGATATTTCCTCCTCTACGTTTATAAAAATCCCGTCATTTCCAGGAACCTGCATAAATATCTGTTAAGGTGCTATGAGCAGCCAAACCTACAGGGGGCAGTGTAACGAGAAGATAAAGTCATGCTAGCCAATCAGAATCCTGGAAAAAAACATCAACAAATGACACGAGTAACTTCCAGTTACTTCCAAGATGAACCAGAGTCTTTCGTTTGGAGTGACAGAGAAGTGGAGTTACTTCTCAAAATGTTGACTTTTTTCTCAACTTTTTTCTCAAAATTTTGACTTTTTTCTCGATTTTTTCTCAAAATGTTGACTTTTTTCTCGACTTTTTTCTCAAAATTTTGACTTTCTTCTCGACTTTTTTTCTCAAAATTTTGACTTTTTTCTCAAAATTTTGACTTTTTTCTCGACTTTTTTCTCAACATTTTGACTTTTTTTCTTAAAATTTTGACTTTTTTCTCGACTTTTTTCTCAACATTTCGACTTTTTTCTCAAAATTTCGACTTTTTCTCAAAATTTCGACTTTTTTCTCAAAATTTCTCAAAAACGGATATTTCCCCCTCTACGTTTATAAAAATGCCATCATTTCCAGGAACCTGCATAAATATCTGTTAAGGTGCTATGAGCAGCCAAACCTACAGGGGGCAGTGTAACGAGAAGATAAAGTCATGCTAGCCAATCAGAATCCTGGAAAAAAACATCAACAAATGACACGAGTAACTTCCAGTTACTTCCAAGATGAACCAGAGTCTTTGGTTTGGAGTGACAGAGAAGTGGAGTTACTTTTAAGTGTGACTTTAGAATATAAAACAGGTAAAATACAAGAAAATATTGACGGTTACAAACTAATTGTAACCACAGGTGTCACTCATGACGCTGGTGACGTTTCTGTCTCATAATGTGACGTTCTGAAGAATAAATGTCCGTTTCTCTCCGTTTACAAGCAAACGTGAAGACGGAGGTTTTAAAAATCTACACTTTGGCCGGAGTTTTCAGGAATTATGGTTTTTGGAGACTTTGAGCTTCGTTTTCGTGTAAACGAACGACCAAAACGCAGGAAAACACCAGCGTTTTTGATACGAGGAAACGAGGCCTGAGAAAGGCTGAACTAATCCCTGATCCTCGTCTGCAGGAGCTGGTGAAGGAGATGGTGGACGCAGACGTGGAGCTGATGAGGCAGAACCCCAACGCCTGAGGACCAAGGGCCTGGTACCGGGGACCGTTCCAGACCTGGTCCAGACCTGGTCCAGACCTGAAGACCTGCCCTTTACTTGACCTCATTCCCACCTCCCCATCCTCAGATGGGGAGATTGTCCTCCTCTCATCCTCTCCATCCTCCTCTCCTCTTTTACTGGGAACCAATCGTTGCCTTGTCGTCTCTGCTTTATGTTTCTGTTTTATTGTTGTTTTATTCTCTCCGTTTTAAGGCCTTTTATATCCAAACACTTGATCGTGTCGTAATTTATAAATCGAGTTAAATGGGTTTATTTGTTGTTGTTTTTTCATGGTGATGGAAAAGTGCTGTCTGTTTTTATTTACTTACTTTAAAGATGATGATTATAAAGAATATGGTGATGAAGTTCATAAATGAAGGTTTTTGGTTTTTCTTTTCTACATAAAAATATTAACGAGCCATTTTCTCTCATGAAATGATTGTTTTTTACTGTACGAGAAATGAAAAAAGGGTTTAAGAAGGAAAATAAAATAAAAGCAAAAATCTGGTATTTGGCACATCGTTGTGTTTTTTTATCGTTTCAGGTGTGTGTGTGTGTGTGTGTGTGTGTGTGTGTGTGTGTGTGTGTGTGTGTGTGTGTGTGTGTGTGTGTGTGTGTTTTGTTTAGTTTTTTCTTTCTTTATTCTGATCCTGACCTTCTGAAACTGCTGTTTATTCTGGTTTTTATTCCGGTTTTTATTCGGTTTTTATTTCGGTTTTATTCCGGTTTAATTCTGGTTTTTATTCCGGTTTTTATTCCGGTTTTATTCCGGTTTTTATTCCGGTTTTCATTCCGGTTTTTATTCCGGTTTTATTCCGGTTTTATTCCGGTTTTTATTCCGGTTTTATTCCAGTTTTATTCCGGTTTTTATTCCGGTTTTTATTCCGGTTTTATTCCGGTTTTTATTCCGGTTTTATTCTGGTTTTTATTCCGGTTTTCACTCCGGTTTTATTCTGGTTTTCATTCCGGTTTTATTCCGGTTTTTATTACGGTTTTATTACGGTTTTTATTCCGGTTTTATTACGGTTTTATTCCGGTTTTATTCCGGTTTTTATTCCGGTTTTATTCTGGTTTTTATTCCGGTTTTTATTCCGGTTTTATTCTGGTTTTTATTCCGGTTTCATTCCTGTTTTTATTCCGGTTTTATTCCAGTTTTATTCCGGTTTTTATCCGGTTTTTATTCCAGTTTTATTCCGGTTTTTATTCCGGTTTTTATTCCGGTTTTATTCCGGTTTTTATTACGGTTTTTATTACGGTTTTATTCCGGTTTTATTCCGGTTTTTATTCCGGTTTTATTCCGGTTTTATTCCAATTTTATTCCGTTTTTATTCCGGTTTTCATTCCGGTTTTTATTCCGGTTTTATTCCAGTTTTTATTCCGGTTTTATTCCGGTTTTTATTCCGGTTTTATTCCGGTTTTTACTCCGGTTTTATTCCGGTTTTTATCCGGTTTTTATTCCGGTTTTATTCCGGTTTTTATTCCGGTTTTATTACGGTTTTATTCTGGTTTTTATCCGGTTTTTATTCCGGTTTTTATTCCGGTTTTATTCTGGTTTTTATTCCGGTTTTCATTCCGGTTTTATTACGGTTTTATTCTGGTTTTTATCCGGTTTTTATTCCGGTTTTTATTCCGGTTTTATTCTGGTTTTTATTCTGGTTTTATTCCGGTTTTCATTCCGGTTTTATTCTGGTTTTTATTCCGGTTTTATTCCGGTTTTTATTACGGTTTTATTCCGGTTTTTATTCCGGTTTTATTCCAGTTTTATTCCGGTTTTTATCCGGTTTTTATTCCGGTTTTTATTACGGTTTTATTCTGGTTTTTATTCCGGTTTTATTCCGGTTTTTATTCCGGTTTTATTACGATTTTTATTCCGGGTTTTATTCCGGTTTTTAAGACGTTTTAGAGAAACGAGATGTTTTAGAGTCTGAAACATCTTATTTTTTGTTTTTTTTTGCCTCTTTTTACTTAAAGTTTCTGCAACAATCGATCACAACACTGAGACGTCTCTTGGTTTGCTGATAAAACTCTAAATGTATTTATATTTTATTGCTAAATAATATGATATCTGATCATGATATCATATTATTTGTTGTTTTATCAAATTTTAAATCTATTTATTATTCAGCCTGCAGGTTTTCACGCCCAGATTCTTCCACCTCTGATAAAATAAAAGCATGTTCAAACCCAGTACGAGCGAGGGCTGGTGTTTATTCTGACCTTCACAACCAGGAACAGATGGAACTTCTTTATTGTTTTTAGGAGAAATCTGACACCATGTTAATTAGGATTCTTTAGTTTGGGGTCAAAGTTAACCAGGTGTTCTCTTCTAGTCCTAAAAACACTCCCAAATTTCATTTAAGACAAGATTCAAACAGTTTTTTGGGTTGAGACAATGTGCAGCGTAGCTGTAAATAGAAACAATGTTTTATCTAAAATAACTTACACTGAAGACGTGAAAGTGACATTTCAGCTCGACGGAGATGACAGAGGTTCAATAAAGTTATAAAATAAGCCAAAGTGGATCTATCAGTGGGAAACAATGAGAAAATATACCAACTGTCTCAAGTAAAACAAAACTCCAGGATCCGGCGTGGTGTCTGTATTTATTTATTTATTTATTGTAGAAGAGGAAGAATCTCAAACGGGCGGAGAGATTTAATCTGGTTAAAGGTCTTTTTTAGGTCTCGGCTATGACTTTTACTTTTATTCCACGAAAACACTACAGATTCCACAAATGTAAATGTACTTTATTTCAAGACCAAAGTATAGAAAAGTGTCGACACTCTACTGCGTATTAAAAGCCACCCTGAATAAATAAGTTTTCAGTTTAGATTTAAAAAGACCCCAAAGGGGTAAGTTGTTTTTCTTTTTATTGTCTATTATATTGAATATTATTATTAGGCTTAGGCTATTTACAGCCTGCTACCAATATCAATGTTTGCTATTTGCACCCATGTATCATTAGGAAAAAAAAAAAGTAAAATAATTATTTATAAAAAAAAAAAATCCATCAGCTCAACATGATTGACAGGTGTTCACGCCACTTTTGATAAACTTAATTTAATCTCTTCAAAATATCATAAGAGCAAAAATTGTTCATAAAAAGGTGAACAAAAGCAGACGTTTTCCTGGCTCATGGTTCCAGTTTTAGAGTGGTGCGCATGCGCATGTGCACCACTCTAAAGTTGGAAGATAAAATAATATAAAATGATTATAGGGCAAGTGAAAAAGCGCCTTTGGTTGCAGACACGCATGCGCATTTGTTTTCATAAGTCAACAGGGTGTGAATAGCTCAGATAGTGGGGACTATTTGCTATTTGTACCCTGGTCCTGGTGCAAATAGTTTATTATTATTAGGAGTAGGTCAGTGGACGCATGCGCGCTGCCGGCCCGACCCGGAGCCCGGCGGGGTCTCCGGGAGCCGCTCGTTTCCTTGGATTGGAGGGTTGGGGGGTGGGAGCAACACCTACAGGCCGGTGTTGTGCCGTATTCAGCACCCCTGCCGTGAAAAGCACCCCCTCATACCCCCCTATACACACTCACTCAAACACATACTTAGGAGTTTATATTATATATATTTACAAATATTATGGAAGACAACACAGTAAGCAGGCTATTAATTAATGACATCAATAACCATTTACCCGATTTTTGTTATCTGTGACTGTGATTGTGGGAAAGTATGACTATTGTGGAATCCATGAGCGCATTTAAACATGAATCATTAACACAAAACTGGACGCTAAACAGAACGTGACACGGAATGAGAATATCATTTTTGTCATTGTGTGTACGTTGTCATTTGTAGTAAATTAAACATGAGCATTTAGTCCTTTTTGACATTTACTCGTGAATAAGAGATCTGTGGGTAATATATGTCGACGAGGGGGTGCTTTTCACGGCAGGGGTGCTGAATACGGCACAACACCGGTACTGTCTCCCTGTGATCGGGCTGGACAGCGCTGCGTGTGCGCAGGCGCGGGATTGGAACCAGATGTGGCCCCTGAAAAACCACCGTGGAGAAAAACACGGAGCTGGTGCAGAAAAACACGGAGCTCCACGCAGGTGCAGCGGGTCTGGACCCCCACCTCGGACCCGGGACCCGCTGGGAGGGAGAGAAGAGGAGGAAAGAAAGAGAGAAAGAAGGAAAGAGAGGAGGAAAGAAAGAGAGAAAGAAGGAAGGAGAGGAGGAGAGAAAGAGAGGAGGAAAGAAAGAGAGAAAGAATGAAAGAGAGGAGGAAAGAAAGAGAGAAAGGAGGAAAGAAAGAGAGAGAATAATTTATTTATTGTATTTGTTTTTGAATTTATTGTAATTGTCTTAATATTTCATGTATTAATTGTATTGTGGTTTGTTGTATCTATATATGCTTTCAGCATAAAAATGGTTACCATTCATGCCAATAAAGCCAATTTGAATTTGAGAGGAGGAAAGACGGAGAGAAAGAGAAGGAAAGAAAGAGAGAGAGAGAGAGAAGGAAAGAGAGAAAGAGGCTGGAGGAGCTTCAGGAGCAGGAACATGAAATAAACTTCCAGGCGACCAAATAAACCTTTCAACGCATTAAACGGGCTTCATTGTCATGGATTGGCCGACAATTTTATAAATATTTTAGAAATAAATCATTAGTTTTATTTTTCTTTATGAAATCTGATAATCCATCGGCTCCAATGACATGGAACAGACAGAACGAGAAGCGCCTTCTCTAAAAACGAAGGGTTAAGATTCTCACACAAACATGGAAGTTTCCCTCTGGGGATATTAAAAATTCATAACTGCCTGGCGTCAGTTTTTATCAACAGTTTTTTTCCTGGGTGGAAAAAAGAGATGTTTTCATTGGGCCTTGATCACCAACATCACGCAGCTGTCTAGTTGTTCCTCGGGAGAAGAGAATCTGATCAAAACGGCGCAACTGTTGCGCCTTTTATTCCCTGCTTTCAAAACACCGCAGGGAAACGCTCAAGAAGGAAAAATAATTGTTAAAAAATGCTGAATGAATGAATCAAAATAAAAAAGATGGAAAAAAATCCGTAAAAGGAAGAATAACAATTCTGGAAAGATAAAAATCCAGTTATAACGTTTGAAAATCAGAAAAGTGAATCTTTGTTCAAACTTGTTTCATATAAATGCTAAAAACGACATAAAACAACTCAGATTAACCTCCTAACACACATTGAACCTCTTATTCCACTCGCGCCTGGAGGCCGTTAATTGACTTGATGTGTAAACTAAATCAGTAACTAGTAGCAGCAGGATTTTTTCTCTTTGAAGATAGAAATGTACAAATTAAAAATAAAAGACAACAAATTCTCGATTTGGTCAGAATTTTTTGGGGACTTGGCAGAGAAGCGAGCTCCGGGGCGGCAGCGGCCCCTCGGGACTCGGCCGGCCGAGCGGAGCGCGCCCTGCGCGGGCAGCTGCAGCGCGGAGCCCCGCTGATGCCCAGGAGCTCTGGTTCTCCGGGTCTCCGGGTCTCCGAGTCTCCGGGTCCCGGGACGAGCAGCTTCCTGCCCCAGACCTGCTTCTCTCTGATGTCCCGCCAGCAGCGGTTTATCAGGGTTTAATAAAAAGCTTTCTCAGACACAAATGTGTTTCATTCTGAACAGAAAGATCAGTGAAAACCAGTGGGATTTTAATGTCGACGTGGAAAAACCAAAATGCTAAAATATACCATATAAAATATATTTAAAAAAAATACAAATGATTGTGTTATTTAGCAAATTCGATTAACCTTAAACTGAGTTTTATTTAGATTAAAAAATGCCTATTTCAGGGGTCGCTTCCACGGTTGCTTTCGTGCAGAAACTAGTTCCTCCTCGTGTGAAAAATGGCCCCGTCTTTCAGGAGCGTTTTTGTCTTGATTTCCTCTAAAAGCTGCGAAGCCTTTAATGCTCGTGGTGTGGGCTATCAGGTTCCCGCAATAAATCCTGCAGGCGCTGCTGCGGCCGCTGCAACTGCTGTTTCACCAGAGGCCGAGGTGATTCCTGGGGTGGAAACATCTGCAGAGACGCCACCCAGATTTCTGAGGTGCAGAAACATCTGCAGAGACGCCACCCAGCTGGTAGGTGATTTTTCTGAGGTGTGGAAACATCTGCATGATTTCTGGGGTGTAGAAACATCTGCAGAGACGCCAGAGGTGTATAATCTAGTTGTATTGTGTTCATTATGTCTTCAATTAGATGGTGTATAATCCAGGTGCCAAAGTAAAAATCCTGTCCCTCAGTTGGTTGGTTTATGGACACTTAATTACTGGTTCAGTTTTATTGCTTAATGATTTTTATCTAGCCCAGTCTTGTTTTTTAATGTTGTGTTTTTGTAGGTATTAATGTCATATCTCGTCTCCTTTGTCTGCTAATGTCCAGTTCTGTGTCTGGCATTAATTTGCCGCGGGGATGAATGCTGGAAATTAGTCTCCGGCTATAACCGTGAATATTTACACATGTGTTCATTAATGTGTACGGTCCCTGTTCAACAAATAAAGTAAATTGAATTGAATTGAATTGTTCCAACCATTACTAAACCAGCTCCTGCAGGTAAATGGTCGTTAGTGAAAACACCTGTTTTAAATGTGGCTGATCCACAGGTTTATGTTTTAATGAGCAAATATCAACTTGATGTAAAGAAAATGATTTGACTACTGGTGCTTTGAGACTGACCCCACTTCAAAATTGGTCTTAAATTAACATTGATTCAAAACTATTTTTGATTTTGTAAAAAACAACAACATTAAAGCACATTCCAGAGGTGTCTAATCCAGGTGTTTAATCCAGGTGTTTAATCCAGGTGTTTAATCCAGGTGCCAAAAAGTAAAAACGCTGCCGTGTTTCTGGATCAGCCAGTACATTTAAAACAGGTGTTTTCACTAACGACCATTTACCTGCAGAGGAGCTGCTTTGGTTTGGTTTAAGGTTTTTATCCCACTAGGGGAGTTTTTACCTGCCATTGTTTATGTAATAATTGCTCAGGGGTCATGATCATGTTCTGGGTCTCTGGAAACACTAGAGACAACAGCTGTTGTATTAGACGCTATATAAATACAATTGAATTGAATTGAATAGAATTTAGTGACCGGTTGGAACAACTGCTGCTGGATTTTTACTTTATGGCACCTGGATTATAAACCTATAGTCTGGATTATACACTTTTACACCTCTGATGAGACGCCACCCGGCCGGTACCGGAACACACTCTGACACCGAGCTGAACCTGAAACTCCCGACGCAACATTCACTCCTTCATCGGGCCTTTTTGGACACGGCGCGTTGCGCTTTTTTGCGCTTTGCGCTTCTTCTCCTCCTCCTCTTCTTCTCCTCCTCCACCTCATCCTTTTCTTATTCTCCTCCTCCTCCAGGAGGCTTTAGCTTCTTTCCTGTGAACTTTCTGAACCAATAAGCCTCTTACTGTGCAATATTCTTCCACCATTCAACTGCATTATTCTCTCAATCATTCATTTTCATAGTGTATATATATTTATGTTTCTTGTGTCTTATTTTGGTGTTTACAGTCTTTGCATGTGTGCACTTTTATGGAACTGCTGCCTGAATAAAGGCTTTCTATTCTATTTCTATTCGTTAGTCTCCGCTCCAGCCGCGTCTCGGCCGCCGCGGCTGGAGGTGCGTGAGACGAGGCCGTGACAGCCAGGCCGTAACGCTCAGTCCTTCCTAAGTAAGTAATAGTTGATGATTGTTGACACCCCCCTAACCTCGACCCCCCCCCAGCAGGAACGATCCGAGCGCGGGTTCCCGGGATTCCCCCCCGACGGCATCAATCACGCAGACGTGCGTCTGGGAGCAATAACGTCATTATCAGGGAGCTCCCTGAACACAACCAGCCTGTCATTTTGGGGAGTTTAAGCCTTAAGGCTGTAGTTTAACCGCAACCCCCCCCCCTCCCCCCAACACACACACACACACACACACACACACACACACACACACACACACACACACACACACACACACACACACACACACACACACACTCTAATAACGCGCTGTTTACGCAGCGAGGCCGCAGGGATGAGCTCCCTTTGTTTCCCTGAGTCACACACACTTATACACACACTTATACACTCTTCTACACACTTCTGCACATCCATAAACACCTAAGTGACAGCAGCTTTCACTCCGCCAGACAGCTGTTGCAAATATAAGATCAGCTCAATTCAATTCAATTCAATTTAATTCAATTCAATTTTATTTATAGCGTCTAATACAACAAAAGTTGTCTCTAACATCTTTCCAGAACCAGAACATGAACCCCCGACTAATTATTACATAAATAATGGCAGGTAAAAACTCCCCTAGTGGGAGAAAAACCTTAAACCAAGTGGCAAGAAAAAAACTCCATTATTAATATTGTTTGTCTGTGCAATTACTGTTTTTACCCTGCAATACTAATTTCCCCGGCCTATCTGTGCAATATTCCACCACATGTGTAAATATGTTTAATTATAGGATCTCAGGTCTTGATTTGACTATTTAAAAATGCAACCTTAACATTTTTATATTATTTATATTTCTTGTCTTGCACTGGAAATGTGATGCAGCTTTTATGAATAGTGACAATAAAGTATTATATCATTATTTCACACGCTAAACAAGAGTGGGTTCAAATATTATATAATTTAGTTTATTTTTCCTCATAATTGTATAAATAATAGTATAAAATATTTGAATTATCGTATCTAAAACTGCACATGCGCGATATGTATTGATAGAAAGGGAAAGGGAGAGAAGGTCAGAGCCTGGATACTTATTTTTAAGGCGGGGTGGGGGGGGGGGGGTTCCCACGTGATCAAGGAAGCAGTGAAATAAATAAACATCTGCCAGCAGTGATATTTCAATCAGCCGCCGCGGCTGCTGGTTCTTTTCTGGAGATGCAAAGCAGACGGAGTTTAAATCCCGCCGTCGGGTTTGATTTCCATCAGCGCGTCGCGGCGCGTGCGTCAGCGGGGACCTTTCAGGGTCCAGACCTGCCGCAAAACCGGTCTCTACAGACCCCCCTTCTCCCCCAAACCCCCCCAGACCCCCCCTCCCACCCCAGCCCTGGGTTCAGTCACAAACGGAAGCCTGTCCCGTCTCAGGACGCGCTGGCCGCTGACAGCGAGGCCTTTTACGCGCGAGCAAAACACACGGAAAACCTGCAGAAGTGCAGCTGCAGCTGCAGCTGAGCACAGCACGACCCGAATGTGCATCAAATAAAACACAGAGGAAAGAAAGAAACTCTGTTTCACCTCTTTGAGTTGGATCTGGAGGTGATTCTGGGTCAAAAGTTTCAGCGCAACAGCCAAGTTTTTCCTGAATAAAAACCTCCTGAGGACGATCCCTCTCCCGGGGCTCAGTTTGCTCCAAAAGAAATACTCATTTTTTAAGAGGACACCATTTTTCTGGGGATTTATCCCGAATTAAGCACGTTATAAATTTGAACTAAAGGAATTTAAACCTTTTTAAACAGCGGCCTCTGACTCTTCACGCTCGTTTCTAATAAATCACTCAGCTTAAAAATCAAATAGACGGCACTTTATTCAACAAAAACAAATTGTAATGCCTTCAAGATTCAAACGATTAACAACAGCATGAATAAAATAAGGTCAGTATAGTCTACAATTCCCCCTCCTCTCCCTCCTCCCCCCGCACATCTTTACAAAAACTGCAGCAACAATAAGAAAACTGGCTTAAAAAGTTTGGTCCTCAACATCCACTCCCTTTTCCTACAAAATAAATTACTATATTAGGCTATAATTTACAGTCTGGTCATAAAACAATCCTCAAAGTGAGAGGTGAAGGCAACTTACGTGTTTTTGGTGTTACACAGCTCTCAGAAAGAATAAAAAAATGTCAAAAATTCCCTTAAACCTCGTGTCCGTGAATTCGGAGGGAGAAAAGCAGAAAAAAGGCACAAAAATACGGGGAAATATATATTATTTATCTGAAAAAAGGCCTCTCTCTCTCTCAGAACTTGCTGCAGTCATAAACGAAGGCCCCGGGGGTTCGGTAGAGCGGCTGGCCGGACGGAAACATCTGGCAGCTGCTGGTTCCTCCTGCCGGGGAGCCGTTGAGCCCGAGCCGCTGCTGGGACTCGAACATCATCTCCCGCACCGAGTGGAAGTTCTGCTGCTGCGCGGACGGGTATCCGGGGCTGAGGTGGCCCAGGTCCGCGTACCAGGACGGAACCAGGCGGGCCTGGTCCTGGCCCCCCCCGGCGGGGCCCGCGGCGGGGCCCGCGGCGGGGCCCCCGGGGCCCTGCAGGTTCGGCCCCGCGGCCGCGGTGATGCAGTAGTCGGGCAGCGGCTCCTCGACCCCCCCGGGCCCGCGCTCCCCCGCGTACACGCTCATGGCCTGCATGTTGCAGTGGTACGTGGCGCCCTGGTTGTTCCCGTACGCGGCGGGGCCCGCGGGGCCCCCGGGGCCCCCGGGGGGGGAGTAGCTGAGGCCTGTCCGGGACGGGGAGAGCAGCTCGGCCTGCGGGGACCCCCCCCGCAGCGAGGTCATGATGTTGTCCACAGTGAAGCCCTGCGGGGGCTCCAGGCCCAGGGCGCGGGAGGACGGGACGGGGCTCCCCGAGGACGCGCCGCTGGAGCCGGACGGGCTCTCCGTCTTGGCCGCGGCCCCCAGCGCGGGGGACTCGGCCTGGGGGGGCGTGGAGCCCCCGCTCTCCGTCTTAATGTCCTGGAGCCGCAGCGGCCCCGGGCCCGGGCCCCCGGGCCCCGACACCGGCTCCGGGGCCCCGCACGGGTCCTTCCCCCCGCGCCGGCCCCGGTCCTCCTCCTCCTTCTCCCGCACCACGTCCTTCTTCTTGAAGCGCCTGCGGCGGCGCAGGAAGCTGCCGTTCTCGAACATGTTGTAGGAGTCCGGGTCCAGGGTCCAGTAGCTGCCCTTCCCGGGCTTCTTGTCGTCCCGCGGGACCTTGACGAAGCACTCGTTGAGGGAGAGGTTGTGCCGGATGGAGTTCTGCCAGCCCTGCTTGTTGTCCCGGTAGAACGGGAAGCGCTCCATGATGAACTGGTAGATGCCGTTCAGGGTGATCTTCTTCTCCGCGGAGTTCTGGATGGCCATGGTGATCAGGGCGATGTAGGAGTAGGGCGGCTTCACCAGGTCCTTGGCCTGGTGGTGCTGGTGCTGGTGCTGGTGCGCGTACGGGCCGTGGTGGAAGGCGCGGGCCACGCCGGCCGGGTACGGCTGCTCGTGGGGGGGGTGGGAGTACATGCTCATGGGCGCCGGCAGGCCGGCGTAGCCCCCCCCGCCGGCGCGGTAGTAGCTCTGCTCGCTGCTGATGTACGGCACGACTCCCAGGGAGCTGGGGGGGCTGGAGACGGAGTAGCGCGCCTGCATTCTGCGCTTTTACGCAGCGTAAACGCTCTCCAAAGCGGCTCCGGTGCCTCCGGCAGCTCTCCCGCAGCTCTCCCGCAGCTCTCCCGCACTTCTCTCCCGCAGTCCTCTCCCTCTCGGAGCCGCCTGGAAGTCTCTCTTTTCAAGCCGCAGTTGAGACAGCACTGCGCGCTGCGTAAAAGCTTTCCAAAGCGGCTCCGGTGCTCCGGCAGCTCCTCCGGTATTCCTCCCGCGGCTCTCCCGCACTTCTCCTCCCGCACTTCTCCTCCCGCACTTCTCCCGCAGCTCTCCCGAACTTCTCCTCCAACACTTCTCCCGCAGCTCTCCCGAACTTCTCCTCCAACACTTCTCCTCCCGCACTTCTCCTCTCCTCCCTGCGCCGCGTGGAACAAGCGCGCTGCGTAAAAGTGAGTTAAAAGTTAGTTTACTTTGTCCACAAGTGGAAAATTTGTCTTTTGTCTCACATTACAACAACAACAGTAACATGACACAGAAACAAACACTTCACATTTAACCGCAAAACATCTATAGTGGCAGAAAAAGAGGAACAAACGAGCGCATGTAAATAAAAGACAGGTTTATCTACGACACGTCCGTCAATCAGAGCCTTAACGGCGTTATTGGGAATGAATGAGTTTTTAAAATAAGTTACCGTCTACCTGAGGGAAGTCATTTAAACTGTAAAGCTGCAGAGGCTGAGTTTAGGATAATTTACTATCCTAGCAGCTTTTTTCCCCCAATCGCTTCCTTATAAATACTTTAGTTTCTCTGTGTCTTCCCTGTTATTTTTCAGGCTATAGATTCACTCTTCTTTGTAGCTTGCATCTTATTTTTTCTTATTTTTTTGTTAAAGTTGCCGTACCAAAGCTCTCCAAAGTGGCTCCAAAGTCGCCCCGGTGCCTCCGTTGCTCCCGCAACTCTCCGGTATTCCTCCTCCGCACTTTTCCCACACTTCTCCCGCACTTCTCCTCCCGCAGTCCTCTCCTCTCTCTCTGGAATAATCTCTCTCTCAAGCCGCCGTGGGCCGCCGGGGAGCGCAGACAGCAGAGCGCTCTGCTGCTTCAGTCAACATTAAGAGGAACCAGAGGAATGTCGGCGGAGCTGGTGGAGCTACTACACTAAAGAAACCTTTTCCTTTTTTTTCTTTTCTCCTCTGCCTTTTTCTCTCTCTCTCCCTCTCTCTCTCTCTCTCTCTCTCTCTCTCTCTCTCTCTTACTACTCACATTTTTCACTCCCCTCTGACCGCCGCAGCTGCTCCACCCCGAACCCGAGTGTGTGTGTGTGTGTGTGTGTGTGTGTGTGTGTGTGTGTGTGTGTGTGTGTGTGTGTGTGTGTGTGTGTGTGTGTGTGTGTGTGTATGCTCCATCATCCAATGGGACAAACGAAATGAACCTGTGGAAACGAGGACAGCGATAAAAGTTACTACCCAAACACACACACACACACACACACACACACACACACACACACACACACACACACACACACACACACACACACACACACACACACACACACACACACACACACACACACCACACACACACACACACACACACACACACACACACACACACTTTGCCCCTCATTTCAACTTCAGACTCGGAGTTATTAAAACGCTTTTAAGGGAGTGCCGAAATGCCTAAAAAAATGTAATTTAATGACCTTAACCGTGATATTATTGACTCCTTTTTGGTTTCGATAGAGTTTTATACATTTTGGAAAAATGAGACCTTGGATATATTGTGAGGTTTAATATTTCGTTTCTTTAAAGAATCAGAATCAGAATCAGAATTATTGGCCAAGTTTGAACATTCCCCGACAAGCAATTTGACTCCGGTTATTTCGCTCACTGTACCCAGATTTAAAAAATAGCACAGTAATTAAACAAATGTGGCACTTATTAACATATATACAATTAAAAAAGAGAAAGGTGCAGCAGAACGAGGTAGACATGATTAGATTAGAGTTAAGAGATAAGTCTGAGCGGTGCGTCACAGGGAAACACTCCTAAATAAAAATAAACCACCGGCCTTTTAACAGAAAAAACAAGCTGCTGCACAAATTAAATGCATTTTTAAAGTATAATTTTGTTAAAACTTTTTTTTTTTTTTGGTGGGGTGTGGGGGTAAATTACACGTATTGGTGATTCGGGAGCAAAAGGAGCAGCTATCAGTCCCGTATCCGTGAGAAGCGCCGTCAGCTGCTGCAGCCGCTGAATAAACAGGCGGATGAAAGAGCGCAGTTTCCCCCGAACCCCCCCGACCCCCCCGGACCCCCCCGAACCCCCCCGAACCCCCCCCGGACCCCCACCACGGTGGGCGGGCTGGGGAAACTAATTAAAGGTTAAATGAACATGGTTTGGGCCGGCAGGGTGAGAACAGGCTCCGCGGGGGCAGAGCTGCTGCTGCTGGTCCTGGGGGTGAAATCCTCCAAATGTCTCCACACTGCGAGGTGTTTAAAGTGTTTAAAGTGTTTAAAGTGTTAACGGAGACTGATGCGTCTGTTTGGACTAGAAACAACAAATGTTAACAAACCTCTTCATGGGACAATCCTGCATATTTAAAGGGAAGGACGGATTAAATAAAGAGAGATAATTTTAGAAGTATATTATCTTTTTAGCCTAAATTAGGAAAAATGACACAAAAGTCCCACAATTATCTTTCAGCATTAAAAAAAAACCTTGTTTAAGACTTAGTTTATGTAGGCTTATATATGACTATTATTTGTTGTAAATATTATTTTCTTCAGCTACAGCTCTATATCTATATCTATATATATATATATATATATATATATATATATATATATATATATATATATATATATATATAGATAGATAGATAGATAGATAGATAGATAGATAGATAGATAGATAGATAGATAGATAGATAGATAGATAGATAGAAAGAAATCTATGTATGTAACTCCTCATTTATTTTTATTTTGGATGACATTTACTTTATTTTATTTTGCTTTACAACTTTAAAATATGTCTGAAAAAGGAAACAAAAAATCTGATTTTTTTTATTCTTTGCATGTCGTTATTTAGATGATACACGTGAAAATGGTTTTAGTGTCAGATTGAACAGATAAAAAAATACATATTAAAGGTTGTCTCTTCACGCAAAGACTAAATAAAGCATCTTTAGTTAAAACCGAGCATCTGTTTTTAAAAACATTCCACATGTATTTGATTAAAAAAATCTAAACAATTCTCGCTCAAACTGCTGACGGTTACAGTTAAAATCACAGAAGGACGGGAAATTATTATTTTTATGCTGTATTGAGAAACTTTTGGAGGTAAATTGTAGCAACGATAAAACGTCTAAACTGCTGCAATAACTTATCTCTGAGACGGTGGAGGGGGGGTATAAATGACATTAAAGTGGGTGGGGGGGGGGGGGGGGGGGGGGAGATAAATGACATTAAAGTTAGAGTAAAAAAGGGAAAGAAAAGGTGATAAAGTAGCTCCAAATAAGTTGGCAAAATGTAAAAGAATTTCCTTCTCACTTTAGTGTTTTCTTTTCTTTTCTTTTCTTTTTTTTCGGGGGGGGGGGGGGTCGGGGGGGGTTTGCATGTGTCTGCAGGGCCACAGGAGTCGGAGTGGGGGGGTAAACCTGGGGGGGGGGTAAACCTGTGAGGTCCGGCCGCGGAGGCGCGCGGCTGCGGCGGGAGCGCGCCCCCCGCTGCCGCAGCAGCTGCTCCGCAGCAGCGCAGCATCATCACGGGTCACTGATGCCGTCTCCATGGCAACAACCACGTGGACAGGCTGCAGGTACAGGTGTGACGTCATTCGGGACCAGGTCTGGTAACCCGTTCAGGGTCCTGAGCTCTTGTTTGGGGGGGAAGAATCCACGTCGGTGACAGAAACGTCAGTTTCAGCTGAAACTTTCTGTTTCTGTCTGGAACGACACGCTTCCGCCCCCTGATGGTCAGACCGTGAAGGTGCAGCAGGAAGATTCCTGATTCCAGAACCAGCGGAGCTGAATGACGCACGACGGAGTCTCCACCTCAGTTATTATTTCAATTCGTTCTAGTGTTGTCTTCTAGGCTGTTGCCCAGCTGGTTCTGCAGTAGGACATGTGTGGTTTGATCATGGTATCAATTCAATTCAATTCAATTCAATTCAATTTTATTTATATAGTGTCTAAAACAACAAAAGTTGTCTCTAGACGCTTTCCAGAGACCCAGAACATGAACATAAACCCCCAAGCAATTATTACATAAACAATGGCAGGTAGAAACTCCCCTAGTGGGAGAAAAACCTTAAGCCAAACAGTGGCAAGGCAAAACTCCCCTTTAGGAGGGAAGAAACCTGGACCAGCGACTCTAACACACTAGAGTTTACACTACCTAGAGATTTACCAACACCAGCTAGAGGTTTACTAAACACTAACTATAGGCTTTACTAAACAGAAAGGTTTTAAGTTTAGTTTTAAAGGTGGAGGTGGTGCCAGCCTCCTTAACCCAGATTGGAAGTTGGTTCCATAGTAATGGTGCCTGATAGCAGAACGCCCGCCCTCCAAATCTACATTTGGATACTCTAGGAACTACGAGTAAACCTGCACTCTGAGAACGGAGAGCTCTGCCAGGAACATAAGGCACTATCAGGTCTTGCAAATAATGCGGAGCTAAGCCGTTTTGGGCTTTATACGCAAGTAATAAAATTTTAAATTGGATTCTGAATTTTACGGGTAACCAATGGATCAAAATATACTCTTGCTGTCTCAGGAGTTGGGTTGTTCCCAGTGCTTTAAGTGGAACAAAAATAAGTGCCGGTGTTGTGCCAAAAAGTGATTGCCTGCCAGAATCTGATCTCTTCTGATTTCTGGCCACGGGAGCGCACACAGCAGCCCGTTGAGCGATAGCGCTAAAACGTCAGATCTTCAGATTATGAAGCTCAAGAATGAGATCAAGTCATATTTAGGCAGAAACAACTTTTCATTAACTGTATTTGGCCTTCAATCAATTTTTGGCAGGTGAAAATGCCTATTTTGTGTTGTAATTGTCCTTTAAAAGAGTTAAAAGCAATCCTGTGAGCTCTAGTGTTTATATTATGAAGTTTAAGAATAAGATCAAATCATATTTAGGTAGAAACAACCTTTCATTAACTGTATTTGGCCTTCAATCAATTTTTGGCAGGTAAAAAGACCCATTTTCAGGGGAGAAATCAGATTCTGGCAGGCAATCACTTTTTGGCACGACACCGGTACTCCCCTTATTCAACTGATGTAAGGTAAATGCGGTGGGTAACAGCAGATGATTAAGTGATATATTTAATTACTAGGACATGATCCTGATTTTTAAAAATAAAATTGTTTTATTGTATTTTCCAAACAAATTACAATATTGACAATGACTGTCTATTATTTTAGACTTAAATATTTGATTGTAGTGAAACTTAAAGGGGAAAATTTACCAGTTTCATGGCCTCACTGGCTCTCCTACAAATTATTGGCACTGTACAGTCCTTATCCACCACCGGGAACTCTAACTGGTACAGTTTTTGGTTTCTTGGGTTTCTTAATTTCACTTTGCATTTTCCCAGTGGTTTCAGTTTGCTTTTGTTATACATTACCAGTACAGTCTTTGTGTCTTCAAGTTTAGTGTCAGGATTGAGCATGTGAATTGGTATAACATTGCAAGTAGCACCGCAGTCCATTTGGAGTTTCACTACCTATTTGCCCAAAAGCATTCCAGCAAAGAGCTGAGTGTCTTTCGCTCTGTAGTCTCCTCCCTCGCTCCTGCTTCAGTAACACAGAGAAGTCTACATCACTCTCGTATTGTGCTACACTGTGTACTTGTTACTTCTTCCTTTGTTCTGGGCTTGCTCTACATTTCAAGGCAAGTCAAGGCAAGTTTATTTATACAGCACAATTCAACACAAGGTAATTCAAAGTGCTTTACATCAACATTAAAAGCGGCAAGACACAATTAAAACATAAATAACAAATAAAATGAAATAAAATGATAGGAAAAGAGGTAAAATAATAAAAAAAGCACCAGTTGGTAGGCAGTAAGGGCAGTAGATCCAGCAGGTAAGTATTTAATGAAACAGTAATGTTTTTATCCTGATTTAAAGGATCTACAGTTGGAGCAGACCTCAGGTCTACAGGAAGTTTGTTCCACCGGTGAGGAGCAGAATAACTGAACCATTGCTTGGTTCTGGTTCTTGGGAACCACAACAAACCAGATCCAGATGAACCTCAGGGGTATGGGAGCTTCATTTCACTGCAAAATGGTTCTCTTTGCCACACTTTTTGCATTGTTTACCGTATGCTGGGCATTTCTGTTTGCTTCTTTCATGCTTTCTCCCACAAAAACTTGCATAACACTGTATTTTCACTTTGTCTTTGGAGCGATGCTCCTTGTATTGCATGCACCTCCCTCTACCGTCGGTCCGGAGATGGCTCTGATATTTTCCCACGACAACTCTGCAGCCCGGCAAAGTTGTACACACGTGTCAAGTGTCATGTTTTTTTTACACGTCGTGGTTTCTCTCTCTCATGGCTGAGTTGTTGTGCCCACAAACAATCTAATCTCTAATGAGAGTCTCTCAAAGTCACAAAGTTGCATGGTTTTGCTAACAATTTCAGTTCTGTAACATAACTGTCAATATTTTCACTTGCACCTTCATTTCTTGTAAAGAAACGAAACCTTTCCACAGTCTCATTAACGCTGGGGTTACAATGATCATCACATTTTTTAATGATCTCATTTAACTTCCATTCATCTTTGGCTGTCTCACCCATAAGCGTGTCCAAACGTTCTCTGCCACTCTCGCTGACGAGGTAGCAGAAAAGTTTCACTTTTTTCTTTTTATCCTTTCACTGGGATGTTAGTGACAGATCCACATACAGTATAAACTTGTCTCTCCACGTCTTCCACATTTTCAAGAGATTGAGTCCAAATGCAGCGTTTGCGGTGGCTTTAGTCCGTCCATGTCACTCGGCAGGCTCGTCTCGAAGCGTTGGCTTGTCCGCTAATTACTGCTGCAACGTCGCTCCGACCACGCTGACTCTGCAGGTAACGTTCACTAATGTTCACTACCTGTAGCGGAGCCAGAGGGGATTAGGGGCCGGCGGCCATGGGGCCCACAAGCTCATAGGGCCCAATGAGAGGGCCCCGTTTTGTGTGATATGTTCATATAATCGTAAATTGTAAGCTATAATTACGATAAAATGTGCATTGTGTGGACAAGTAGGCTAATTCTTACTTTACAAGTGGCCTGAACGCATCGGGGTTGTGAGCCAACGCTGAATGGCTGTAAAGACTGATTTATGGTTCTGCGGACGCAGAGCATACGCCGTAGGGTACGGCGTAGGGTACGCGGCTATGCGCACCGTACGTGCGCATAGCCGCGTACCCTACACCATAGGCTCTGCGTTGGTGTAACGCGGAACCATAAATCAGCCAATTTGCCGACTCGGCAATTTGGCTGCCATGAACGAGACGAGTGCTAAACTTTAAAAGAGGACTAAGCATGTACAAAGTTTTGAATGTTACCCTGTTTTCCACGTTACCTGGATTATTTTGGGTTATGGAAGAGTCAACTATGGTGAGTCAGTGTAACCTTCATAAATAATTTCTGGTAACACTTTACAATAAGGGTCCCTTAATTAACGTTAGTTAATGCATTATTAAGCATTAATTAACAGTTTAATAATAGTTAAATAACCATTATTATGTATTACATAACATGAATTAGCATATTAGTTAATGCATTAATAAACAGTTAATTAATGCCTACTGCTCAGAGTTAATTAATACATTAGTAAGCATTAATAAACGTTACATGATGTAATTATTTATCCATATGTATGCATTACTTAGTATTAAGTAATACATTAGTTAATACATAAGTAAAACGTTAATAATGTCCCTAGTAATCATTTACTAATGGTGTTTATTTGGAGTGAATAAGCATTAAGTAACAGCTACCTAATACATCTACTAATCATTCACTAATGGTGTACATGTTTACTGGATGGGCATTATTAAACAACTATTTAGAGTCTTAAGTAATCATTTCCTAATGGTGCTGTGTATGTTATCAGGTAGCTTACCTGACCTTATGAACGGTAACCTGACATAAACCTTAATAAATGTATAGGAGTGGCTCATAACCATTACTTAACCATTAGTAAAGGCTTGATGGACCCTTATTGTAAAGTGTAACACATTTATCCCTTAGGTAACACATTATTAATGCTTAACTGCCTCATAAGCATTACTTAACCATAATTAACCATTAGTAAATACTATGTACCTAAGGGGTAAATGTGTTACACTTTACAATAAGGGTCCAGAATAGTATTTACTAATGGTTAATTATGGTTAAGTAATGCTAAGTAATGCTTATGAGGCAGTTAAGCATTAATAATGTGTTACCTAAGGTATAAATGTGTTACACTTTACAATAAGGGTCCAGCAAGCCTTAACTAATGGTTAAGTAATGGTTATGAGCCACTCCTATACATTTATTAAGGTTTATGTCAGGTTACCGTTCATAAGGTCAGGTAAGCTACCTGATAACATACACAGCACCATTAGGAAATGATTACTTAAGACTCTAAATAGTTGTTTAATAATGCCCATCCAGTAAACATGTACACCATTAGTGAATGATTAGTAGATGTATTAGGTAGCTGTTACTTAATGCATATTCACTCCAAATAAACACCATTAGTAAATGATTACTAGGGACATTATTAACGTTTTACTCATGTATTAACTAATGTATTACTTAATACTAAGTAATGCATACATAAGGATAAATAATTACATCATGTAACGTTTATTAATGCTTACTAATGTATTAATCAACTCTGAGCAGTAGGCATTAATTAACTGTTTATTAATGCATTAACTAATATGCTAATTCATGTTAAGTAATACATAATAATGGTTATTTAACTATTATTAAACTGTTAATTAATGCTTAATAATGCATTAACTAACGTTAATTAAGGGACCCTTATTGTAAAGTGTTACCTAATTTCTTTATCAGAATGTTGTGTAGCCTTGACCACCTCCCTATCTGAATGTTTGTGTTGTTGTCAACTAGACTAGAGTCTATTCTCTGTTATAGAATCAGAAATGATGTTATAGACCACTGTGTCTATCTATCTAAATAGATTGTATCATTTTAGACCAGTTATGTTTTTTTGTATTTAAACTGAATCAAAGATGGAACTGAGTCAGTCTGTGACTATCTGAGTTTTCAGAGCCATGTGATTGACAGCTGTCTGTGTGTGTGTGTGTGTGTGTGTGTGTGTGTGTGTGTGTGTGTGTGTGTGTGTGTGTGTGTGTGTGTGTGTGTGTGTGTGTGTGTGTGTGTGACTTTACTCTGCTTTCTGCATAGGCCTATAGGCTTGGCTCAATAAAAGTGAGAATAAATGTAGTTTGATGGGCAGGATGAGGTGTTGTTGAACGTTAAAATGACTATCTAAGGCCCATGGAGAACTCTGTACTGAGACCGCGCTCCGCCACTGTTCACTACCGCTGCCACCATGTTAAATTCTGTCTCCTTCATTACTCAACGACTACAGAATTTCTTATTTCAACGCAAGTGGGTTATAGTTTATTATATCTTCAGCACCAGGTCAATAACATTACAGGCCAACCTGGTCATGCGGGGTGAATCACTCAAAACTGTCCGTGTAGCAACTCTCCTGCAACGTAAAACAATAGTTACAAAATAGTTAACAATAGTTTAACAATAGCTCCTCCCAGGCAACGGGATGTTGGTTTGGTTGTGTTTTAGGTTCAGTTACAGCTATTTTACTTCACACATTCCAACCTCCCCCCCCACCCACTGCATGACTGATATTACTACTACTGTCATTTAATTACTACTGTCATATAATCTAGTTGGGTTTGTTTCTTTAATCCATTATTATCTGTGTGGTCTCCTTAATTTTGTATGGATGCTGAATGGTCACATCTCATCTGTTCATAATATATACAGGACTGTCTCAGAAAATTTGAATATTGTGATGAAGTTCTTTATTTTCTGTAATGCAATTAAAAAAACAAAATTTCATACATTCTGGATTCATTACAAATCAACTGAAATATTGCAAGCCTTTTATTATTTTAATATTGCTGATTATGGTTTACAGTTTAAGATTAAGATTCCCAGAATATTCTAATTTTTTGAGATAGGATATTTGAGTTTTCTTAAGCTGTAAGCCATGATCAGCAATATTAAAATAATAAAAGGCTTGCAATATTTCAGTTGATTTGTAATGAATCCAGAATGTATGACATTTTTGCATTACAGAAAATAAAGGACTTTATCACAATATTCTAATTTTCTGAGACAGTCCTGTGTATATATGTGTTTATTTTTACTGCATAAGCACTTCTGGTTAGATATTAACTGCATTCCGTTGCCCTGTACCTTTGACATGTGCAATGACAATAAAGTTGAATCTAATCTAATGGCGCCCCCTGCTGTCTACTTGGCGCATGCGCAGCATCAGTCGGATTCAGAAAACCTGGCTCTAATGACTGAAGTCCTTAATAAATCCTCCCCCATCAACCGTTGCAGTTACGCCCCCCCCCCCCAACATGTTGGGCATGAACACAAGTTTTCATTGAATTACATTGTTGTGTGTTCCAGCTGTTTTCTTCCTTCTGTACAATTGATTCAGATTTCTGCGGCCGCTTCAGTGTTTATGTAAAGTGTCTGATTAAACGCAGACAAATGCTCCACATCTCCCGGTTCCCCGCAGGCACGAACCCACCGCACAGGCTGGGAGGGCTTTTCAAATAAATATCTGCCAATCACCCATGTGCAAGGCATTAATGTGCTGTCGCGGCTCCAGCCTGAGGAGGGTAGATCTGTTCCCAAGGCCGCAGACCAAACCCAACTTTACCCTCAGCTGAGGGAAAAATGCCTCTCTGGAATCCCAAATAAGGACTTGGTGGAAATATAATCCCGCAGGAATCAAATTAAGACGGACAGAGCTGTTTCTGATTTACTCGGACTGGAAATATGTTCTCATGTGAAAATGCTCTGATCTGATCCTCGTCTGCACGATTCCAGATAAATGTGATGAATAAGGAACAGGACTTTCTGCAGCACCTGTAACATGTGCTTGGAGCACAGATCCTACTTTAGGCAAACTATTAACATAAAATAACTCAAATTTTTAGTAAAGAAACATCTCTTGAATAGTGTAGTAACTTCAGGGACTACTTGGTTATTTCACAGCGTAACATTTATTCCACCTTCAGAACAACAACAGCATCCCCCACTTGGTTTGCACTCTTAGGGCCCGATTTACTAAAGGTTTGCATGTGTAAAAACGTGTGCAAACTTGACATCACCCGCAAACCAATGTGCAAGCTGATCTACTAACGGCGTGCAAAGAGGACTGCGCCTCTCAAATGAGCAAAATAGCACACGCTGTTCATTTAGTACTTTTGCCCTGATGAATAATCAATATGGGGCGTACCCGCCAGAAAGCGCTAAATACTGGGAGGGGAAAATGCAAATAGGTTCATTTACCACACGCAATGAGATTTACCAAGCCTGAAAGTAATTGCAGGGATTGTGATTGTGTCTGTATTTAATACGTTCGAAAGGAAGGTGCTAATCTGCCCAGCATTACGCACCGATGGCTGCTGTTATTGTGGTGTTGTGCCGTATTCAGCACCCCTGCCGTGAAAAGTGTGAGGTTAATCAACTCTTTTGAATTAAGATTGTCATTATGAAAATAAAAAACTATCAGAATAGGAACAGAAGTCACCAGACAGGCCATTCCCTGATGGTATTTAGGTATTTAGGGCTTTGTTAACAGCTGAGCAGTGTCTTTAGACACATCTGTGCAAAGCCTCACAGAGTTCTTGTTTGTCCAGAAGGTGCTCATTTATTGACCCTTCATGTTGTTTCAAGACTTTAAGCTGACTTAAAGGTTAGCTAGGTTTAGTTGGACCATCTGATAACACGAGACCCCCATGAAGGTTGGCCTGGTGACTTCTGGTTTGTAAATAACCCAGTGTCTTTAGAACCATCTGTTCAAACCTCCAAAGAGAGGTACTGTTTTAGTTGACCCCTTGACTCTTTGTGTTTTAAGGATGTCTGTTTGTTTCTTCATACCAAGCCTCTTCAACTGAAAAGTCATGTGTGTGACCATCTGTTTCCTGTTTCTGTCTATTGTCCATTAAACTATTTACTATTGGGTGTCTTTTACCCCCAACGTCTGTTATCTACCAAATATGGTTTTTCATGTCCTCCGTGCTGAATAAAAGCGCCAGCTCTGCAGACAGCCAGTTGAGAGAAGTTCTGACGAGCTAAGAGGAGGGCCGTGTTGCCTAAAGCTTCTCAGGATTTCTCTCCAACCTTCTGCAGAAGGCCATTGAAAATCATTTCTGACAGTTTCCGGTGTCTTTTTCTAAGTTATTAATATTGTGATGACTTTTGAACCTAACATTTTGGTGCCGAAACCCGGGATCTCTCGAGCTGCGACGATTGGGGTGGCGTAAGATTCAACGGGCGATCTAAATCTGTCGACAGCCGTTCCCGACTTCAGGGACGGGGCCAGGTTGATCTTGCGCTGTTCCGGAGTCCAGACGACGAGATTTCCGAGCCAGGGGAAGGCACTAGGAGACTGGTGAGAGACCTCTTTTTAGTGAAATTTCTGTGTATACTAACCACGAGGGTTAGCGAAAACGGTGTTTGGCGGCGGGTCGGGGACCCGATTTTTATGAAGGCATAGGGGCCTCTAAAAATACTGCCTAAGAGCAGTGCGTAAGACCAACATCTAACTCGGTCGGGGACCGGCTTTTGAAGTCTGGGACTTTAAAAGTACAGAATTACGAGAAGGGGTTTCTATTTGGAAATGAGTTTTAATGGTTTTGTTCAATGTTCGTCTTGTCTAATGTTTGTCTGATGTTTATGTGGGGCTTCCAAAATTGAAAGGGCAAAATTTAAATTGTTCACTAAAGATCAGGCTAAAACCAAACTGTTGAAAAAGGAAACTTGTGTTCTGAGAGAAACTTAGGAAAGAAAAATAACTGGTTAAAAATAGCAGAGGCGTGGTTAAGCTGAAACTTATGCTTAAAGAATCTCTAAAAGATGCTTAATTGATGGGGAGACGTCCCTAAAAACTTTAGGTAAAATCTTGCGAAATAATATACAAAAAGAAGAAAATTGACTAATTTAAGACTAAAAGAAAACTGATTAAATGTCCAAAACGGGACAAGGTTTAGCAAGAAAGAAAAAGGTAAAGAAAGCTACGTGAAATTGGGGAGAAGTGCGGGCTGCAGCAGGGTGTGACTCTCTGTGTGTGTCAAGCTGCAGCTCTCTGTGTGTGTCTCTGTGTGTGTGTGTATGCGAGAGACACTGTCTGTGTGGGTGTATTCATGACACGTTGTGAACAGCTGAAAGTTTCTGTCATTTTAAGAGAAAAAGAAATATGATTCTATTGACCTCATAGTTGTGCGTTAAAATGAGAAATTGAATAAAGACAGAAAGGTGAGATACATAAAAGTCCTCATTCAGATCGTGATCTGCTTGAGCAGATTTTATGGTGCTTGGAGATGGAGCCTGTTCCTCCAATAGAGGAGGAGGGGCTGTTTGGGTCTGCCTGTAGCACAAAATATTAGTTAGGGGTTGAATAGAAGAAACATGTTAGAATATGTTTGGATATTATAAGATAATATGTTAAGAGGTAAAAAGTTTAAATTCGTATGAGCTTCTCTGTCGAAGGTTTTGTTAAAATGATAACGACTGCAGCTGTGTGTCTGTGTGTGCGTGAGAGGATTCTCCGCTTTACGAGCGGCTGCAAGGCTCTGTGTCTGAGGGAGAACTTTTTTGTGTTTCTGGAAAAAGGGGGGTTTTCAGTGGTGAAGTGATGTGAAGTGAGCTCTCCTTTTGGAGGAGACGTAGAGATGTGGAATAATATAGTTTGTTCTATCATTCTAAGCCCTGAATGAAGGCATAGAATCATAGAAGTTTTAAATTGGGTTAATTCATCATTTAATTTGCAGATTACTTTTGTAATACTGTATTTGACTCGGATTGTATGCAGGAGTAACAAACCCGTTGTACAATCTTTTTTAGAAAAGAAGAACTCTGAGTGCATATTAGCTATTCACACTGAAAATGTGTACATTTGTGATCAGTGTTGTTACCATTTAGTTTTGGAGTTCATTTGAAATACACCAATTGAGTTTGGTTAGTGTAGTTTGAGGAGAAGTAATTTACACACTTGCACTGAAACATGAACCCACATATAGATGATCTGAAGTGTGTGTTTAATGTTAGTGGGTTTTTGTCTATGTGTAGTTTACACATGGGGATTTATCCCACAATTTTCTTAAGACTTCTATGAGTTTTCATAGAAGAGCATGCATTTGCGTTGCAGCATGCAAACAGAAGATTAAGAATCTCCTGAAGACTATATGCTTAATCTGGAGATAATTTTCTGACAATTTTCTGACAATTTTCTGGCATTTCTTTTTGATTTGGGGAAAATAGAGCTCAACAACAGTTGAGAAGACATTATTTGATAGAATGCTCCTTTCAGTCCGACGTTTTGTGACTATGACTTATTGTTTATATATATATATAAGTTCACTGAAGACTACTGTTTAGGTTGCAGGAGAGTTGCTGCACTGACAGTTTTTGTGTGTTACTTTAATAAGATCATAACCCACTTGGGTTGAAATAAGAACGTTTTTCAATGAGAAATTCTGTAGTCTAATCTACGGTGGGAGACAGAATTTAACAGGGTTTTTGCCCCATCTAATCTGGTGATGGGAGGGGGGATTTGAAGGACATGGAGACCTCTTGTCCCTAGAGGGTCAGACCTGCAGACTTGCCAGGGTGCGAAGGTCAAGAAGTGGGAGGGCCACTTATCTGGGGAGCCTGACTCTGGCAGCTGACCCTTCCAGGGAAAAGTCAACAAGGAGGGGGTCTGATGACACGAAACCCCCACCCCTGTCGGCATGCGAAATAATGCTGCGAAGCAGACCGGTGCTTCCAAGGAAGTTGTTCCCCCTGGTGGCTAAGTTGAGCCATAGGGAGTTTCTATGGCTCAACAGGAGGGAGTAGGGGTACATATGATACATCATGAGGATTAAATACTAAATACCCTTTAAAAAATTTTTAGTAGGAGCTTTCCGACATGTTGCAGATACAACATGAAAGGACCTATCCATTTGAAGTTGTTCATATGGATTTGATTCTTGGAGTGAACTAATGGATGTTAAGTTAAGGCTCAAGAAAGCCATGGCCTGAATGACGGCCATTAGTCGAACTGTACATGAGAATCGTCTTCTTGTTAGGCTGCTGTTTCTTCCTCTCTCCCTCTCCTAAAGCAGGAACTGCTGAAACTGGGTGACCGGATCCTGAGTCGAGTGGTGAAACGTCATCACTCCATCAGGACGGGCCCTTTTTGCTGTCCAGATCAGGACACCAAAAGCAGTAAAGGCTGCTGAATGATCTACTGTGTTCACCAGTTGCAGTGAAAGCTAGCAGAGAAATTCCAGGCTTGAGTAGGCAGGAAGTCGGGCGGTTCCAAAACCCTTGCCCGCTGAAGAAATCATCTGATGCCTATCTCGCCAGCCACAGCCTGAAGAATATGACTAGCCAAACTGACTTGCGACAACAAACTAGGAGAGGAGTTCGAGGAATGGAAGAGACTTTTTCATTACTGAGTCATGCTGACATAACGACTGAAATTACGATTCTGACTATCACTGTCTTTGTACTTTTCTGTGTTTTCATTACCTGTATGTTTACAATGACACTGGAGTGTTTTATTTTGGGTGCTGTGAAGTTTCAAAATGACAAGAGGAGGGAAATGTGAGGTTAATCAGCTCTTTTGAATTAAGATTGTCATTGTGAAAATAAAAAACTATCAGAATAGGAACAGAAGTCACCAGACAGGCCATTCCCTGATGGTATTTAGGTATTTAGGGCTTTGTTAACAGCTGAGCAGTGTCTTTAGACACATCTGTGCAAAGCCTCACAGAGTTCTTGTTTGTCCAGAAGGTGCTCATTTATTGACCCTTCATGTTGTTTCAAGACTTTAAGCTGACTTAAAGGTTAGCTAGGTTTAGTTGGACCATCTGATAACACGAGACCCCCATGAAGGTTGGCCTGGTGACTTCTGGTTTGTAAATAACCCAGTGTCTTTAGAACCATCTGTTCAAACCTCCAAAGAGAGGTACTGTTTTAGTTGACCCCTTGACTCTTTGTGTTTTAAGGATGTCTGTTTGTTTCTTCATACCAAGCCTCTTCAACTGAAAAGTCATGTGTGTGACCACCTGTTTCCTGTTTCTGTCTATTGTCCATTAAACTATTTACTATTGGGTGTCTTTTACCCCCAACGTCTGTTATCTACCAAATATGGTTTTTCATGTCCTCCGTGCTGAATAAAAGCGCCAGCTCTGCAGACAGCCAGTTGAGAGAAGTTCTGACGAGCTAAGAGGAGGGCCGTGTTGCCTAAAGCTTCTCAGGATTTATCTCCAACCTTCTGCAGAAGGCCATTGAAAATCATTTCTGACAGTTTCCGGTGTCTTTTTCTAAGTTATTAATATTGTGATGACTTTTGAACCTAACAAGCACCCCCTCATACACACTCACACAAACACATACTTAGGAGTTTATATTATATATATTTACAAATATTATGGAAGACAACACAGTAAGCAGGCTATTAATTAATGACATCAATAACCATTTACCCGATTTTTGTTATCTGTGACTGTGATTGTGGGAAAGTATGACTATTGTGGAATCCATGAGCGCATTTAAACATGAATCATCAACACAAAATTGGACGCTAAACAGAACATGACACGGAATGAGAATATCATTTTTGTTATTGTGTGTACGTTGTCATTTGTAGTAAATTAAACATGAGCATTTAGTCCTTTTTGACATTTACTCGTGAATAAGACATCTGTGGGTAATATATGTCGACGAGGGGGTGCTTTTCACGGCAGTAATGTAACACTTGTAATGTTTAAATTTCTTTGCTGTAGTTCATGAATGTGTTTATTTGCCTCTTCCACTAATATCTCTAACTCTAACTCGTCAAATTTCATTTTGCGCTTGCGACTATATCCTGCTTTCAATCCAGACTCTCCATGGCGCAAACCGTAAGACACGCAACACCTCATTTAAATACTGCGGTTTGCACCTGTTATCAATTGCGCAATTATTCTTAGTTGATCACCTGCAAAACACACAACAACAGCACGTGCAAACTTTTTCAGTGCACACGCAATTTAGTACTCTTTATTTAGGATCTTAGTAAATCAGGCCCTTAGTAAACTGAACTGACTCTGAACACTACTGCCCCCCTGTGGGCGGGCAGAGTAACACTCCAAATTCACTTAACATTATTACAATTAGATACATATAAAACATATTTAATTATCATTAAATAAATAAATAATAATAAATGTAGATAGTATATGGGTATGTGTGTGTGTGTGTGTATGTGTGTGTATGTATATATATATATATATATATATATATATATATATATATATATATATATATATATATATATATATATATATATTGTCACAGCCCGGCTCATAGGCAGCGACAAGGAGAGAGACGAGACGAGGATGACAGTATAATAAAAGTAAATTTATTAACAAAAGATAATGAACTAAGATAGGTCCGTAATCAGTAGTATGTAGTATGTAGTATGTGTGTGTGTGTGTGTGTGTGTGTGTGTGTGTGTGTGTGTGTGTGTACAGTATATACAAACTATGATATCTATACATTGTTTGAATTTGTTGATGTTATAAAATGTATGAATATGTATTGTTTTTTTTTTTTATCTAAATGTTAAACGGAATTACTTTTTATTTTTTCCTAATTTTCTGTTTTTCCTTTCTTTTTTTATATGCTACCTCTTTAGGTTTGCTTTCAATTAGGGCCCGAGCACTTACAGTGTGAAGGCCTTATTGTATCTGTAGGAATTTTTCTTTCGACCTTTCTTTCGACGAAATGAGGGCCTTTTTTCCCCCTAAACGTGCCCCAAAAGTCACCAAATTTTGCACCAAGCCAGGCCTGGTGAAAAATGTGATATTTAATGGTTTGCATTAATGGGCGTGGCCTAACGGCTCAACAGCGCCCCCTAGAAAACTTTGTGCCTCAAGCCCCACAATACGATTTGACGTACATGCACGAAAATCGGTACACGCCTGTATCATGGGGCAACTTAAAGAAAAGTCTCTTGGAGTCATGGCCGAAACCGAACAGGAAGTCGGCCATTTTGAACATTTTGAAAGAATTGTGTAATCTTTGCGCAATTTATGCCATTTGTTCGGCAGATAATACGGCCCGAACCGTAACGTGCACCCAGGGTGTGTTATACATCAAAATATGCGTCTCCATCCTGCAACAATGCGCATTACTTTTCTCAGTCAAAAGCATTATCGTGGCGACGCTAGACGCCAAAAAGGTCATGACATGTGACATCACCGCCACACAGTGCAGATATGGAGAGATGCAAAGAGAAGTGGAAACAACTGCATGACCGTTATGTCCATGTCACGACAGTGATGGTGCTGGTGGGGTGTTCCGCCAACCGATGATCAAAGGTCTGAGCTGGATATAGAGGTTCGTCAGTCATTTATTTCGGTAAATTAATCTCGGGGCGACATGCGCGTTCACGCTCCAAGCTTATAACTGGCTGCTGCAGCTCGTCCCTGTCGCCACGTAGCGCAGGGTGACAGCCAGCTCTCTGCTGCGGTCTCGGACTCGCCGTGTGTGGTTTTGAGCTGAATTAACAGGACAATCCGATGTAACAAGTTGTCAAACAAAACGGAGGACATGCGGAAATATCGCCGGTTTTTGTCATCATCAATTTCCTGCATCAGCAAGACGGACAAGGTCTCCAGTCTCCTGAAGGTTTTGGTTGAACGGCCTAACAAACCATCTCTGAAGGCGCCGTTTTCTTTACCGAGATCAAAAGCAGAGTAATGCAGTGATCTCCTCTTCATCCAGTGATGCTGTCTTGTGTATTTATCCGTTAATCCACCAGCGGTTTATTAGACTCTTACCAAATATTTCATTACTTTTCTAACTTTGGCTCAGCATACTGCCCCCCAGCCAGTTACCTCCGGTAAAACGGGCTCTCTCCACGTGGTGGTTAAGCGAGGTCCGTTCACAACACAGCTGGTTGTAAGTGCAAACGGACGCGAACGCAGGCTCAAACAGCAAGTATATTCACTCCTTTACACTCAAAAAATGCCAAAAAACTTAATTTTCAGCTGGAAGGAGATCCCACTGAAAATGACAGATCTACGCCAGAGACTCCACCACCTTGAGGAAGAAGTGCAATCATTGAGAGTTCTGCAAGTGACACTGCAGACCAAATTGGTTTCTTACACAACCTCTGGTCCAGAGAAGTTTGAAAGAAAATAAAGACGAAAAAATAAAAGACACAATGGACTCCAGGTCACCTGCCCCGACAATCAATGGGGTAGAACTGAAGGCTTGGATGCTTCAGCAACTAGTGATCCTCGGAACAGAAGAACAAAAGGTTTTAGACAAGAAACTCAACAAGATGTGCCAGAAATGGCAGGATCAGGGATTCATCGGCAACACCCCAGATGGCCCTCTACCAAGTCCCCAAGACATCACCAGTATTGTTATAGTAGTGAACGGGGAATACAGAGAAGCAAAAACTGTTTGGGAGGATGTTGGTTGGCATTTTGGGGTCCAATGAAGGCAATGGAGAAAACAGCCATGGCTGAACTGACCATTGTCCATCTGCATCCTCATGACAAAAGTAAAGAAAGCTCATTCCCAGGGCCGCCCCTGCCTACACGCAGATCACGCACAGTGCGTAGGGCCCCGCGATCCGATAGGGGCCCCGTTTTGCGCAAAGGATGCGCATATGCACAGCCGTGGTGCGCGCTACTAGATCAGCTGTCAGCGCGAGGCAGGAGAAGCAGAGCCTACGCCGTAGGTTACGCGGCGACGCACAACGTACGGCGCGCGTCTCCGCGGACCTACGCCGTAGGCTCTGCGTCGATTTAACGCGGAACCATAAATCATCCTTAAACCACCTGCAGCCCGTCAGCTCAATCAGGAGGAGAAGTTAAGGAGCGGCTGCGAGTCATTGCTGGTTCGTTTTGTTAACTCTGAGCTTTGTTGCTTTGTTTGTTAGTTTGCTGGTGTTTTTTTTTCCTCTGTGATTTTTAAGTTATTTGTGAAGAAGTTCTGAGTTCCCTGTGGGAGTTTTTCTGTGTTTTTCTATTTAACTATGCCTCGTTTTGGCTAAAGTTTAACCCGGTTTTATTTTTAAAATTATCTTCAAAACATAAATAGAAATCGATCAAAAAGGTGCACAACATGGACTTTGGTAGAATAAGAACAAAAGTGCATTTGGATGAAGGGAATGTCATCCTGACTTCCCACATGAAAAAGATTGTTGGAAACAGTTAGGCACCAAATATAATACATTTAATTTTCTCAGATGGCAAAAATAAGAACTTTATTGATCCCACATAGGAGTAATTCATGTTGTATCAGCTATAGAGAACAAGGTAGTGCCGAAAAACAATATATATCCCCCTCACAAAAATAAGAAACATACAGAAACATATTTTCTCACCAACAAAACATATTTAAAATTTTCCAAGTAACAAAATAACATATTTTTTGGGCAATGAAATAACATTTGAACCATCTTTCAAACAATTAAATTTGTTCATGAGAAAATATGTTTCTCTGTTTTTCTTTTGTGAGGGGGGAGCACACAGTCACAAGAACACCTGGAAGCATTCATGCTTATGACCACAGAGAAAGATCCTCATGTCCCTTGATTATTAATCTCTGGGAGATTAATAAAGTCTACTATTCTATTCTATTCTATTGACAATGACAGAGTTGCAGAAAAAAGTGACCTGTTGAAGAAACTCCTTATCCCTAAACATTGAGAAAAATGGCATTGCTGGTTTGTTTTTATAGGTTAACATTCAACTTTCATTTCTATGTGAGTATTCAAGTTAAACTGTATATTTACACCCTCTTTACATTGTGATTTATCATAACTCATACAGTGTTGTGTATTTCAGATACCTGTTTTGTATTGGTTCAACCAGAGGGACTGCAGTGAGACCTTCATTTCTATGTGAGAGTATTCAAGTTAAACTAGAATACTATGCTCTTAACACAACATCTAGTCAAATCAGTGCTATTGCTATAATTTGGATGGTATAGTATCATGAGCCACAATTAAGTATTGTGACACTCATGCCAGGCGTTATTGTTGTTGAGTTTCCACGCGCTGATTGCTTTGGGCCGGGCCTAGTCAAAGTCCAGGGCCGTTTTTTAGTCCCAGTCCGTCCCTGCTCGAAGGTGGGTATTTGTTGAAGTTAGTGCTCCAGCACTATTAAAAATGTAAAACTTTGTGGCATAAGCAAGCACTAATCCTCCATGCTCAGCACTGCTGCTGCTGCAGGTATAGGAGAGATGCTGCTAGCCTCCAGTAGATGTGGACTGTGGTCTGGAGATGAAAGTAATTTTCCAGCGGCCCTTACCACTGTTAGTTTTTTGTAGACACAAGTTGAAGTTACTGTTAATATTTAATTGTTCTTTGTGACTCAGATTTATTTATTTTATTCAGTGTTAAGTTATTTTTCCTGCCTGTTCATTTACTTTGAAGTTACTTTTACATTTTACTCACTCTTTGTGAGTCCGCTTTATTTATTTTATTTATTTATTTAATTCAGTGTGAATTTAGGTTTATAATTTTGTTCTTTGTTCTTACTAATAAAGGTTGTCAAGTTCAATGGCATTTCATTATACTGTCATTTTGTACCTGGGGGGGGGGGGGTCCGAAGAAATTTTTCCGCTTAGGGCCCCATTTTGGTCAGGGACAGCCCTGCTCATTCCAAACCAGCAGGTTCTACCCCCCGACAAGAATCTGAAAAAACACAAGTTGAAGACGCCATTCACATCGAGGCAGAGAAACCACAAACCCCGCCTCATCCATCAGGACCGGAGGCTTATCCACTTCTGCTTCCAACCTACAGCCCAGAAAACTCCACCGTCAAAGATCCCAACAGCAATCCTTCCATCATGGCTGCTGAGGATTCCTGGATGTAGAAGAGGAGAGAGATGAACAGATCAGGAGACAGGTCAACAATCTGACCTCAAGGGCTTTGGAGGAAATTGAGCGGTGATTCAAGAAACCCACAACAGCAACTTACAAGGACAAGACACCAGTTTTGGTGGACCCGGGAAGTCTACCATCCACATCTTTTTTGCATTGTGGCCTTCATGGTGTATAGCAACTGGTATAGCGTCTACCACCACTTATATCTGGAGCTGACCTTTGGACCTCTGCATTTGAAGATTCCACTGCAGGGGAGGTAAAGCACTTTGAATTACCTTGTGATGAATTGTGCTATACAAATAAACGTGCTTTGCCTTTGTGTCTTGGAGACATTTGAGCATTACTGTCCAGAGCCAAAGGGGCGCAGACTGACCAAAAGGATCCTGAGCAATGTTGGAATTTCTGAGGCTCAATCAGACACTGAAGAGGAAGATAGCCGAGATCTGCTACGAAAACCAGAATCTCACCTGGCTGGTTGCCCTACCATTGGCACTGTATGGCAAGCCAAAAGGGACATAAAACCCAATACTATTTAATGAAACTGTTATATGGTTGTCGTTCGGACCCAGATGTAGGAGGGAGCAGGAGGCAGGAGTTCTCAAAAGATGCAGGATTTATTTCAAAGTAACAAAAGGCGCTGCTTAGCAGGATACAAAAAACTAAAGCTTTACACTGGGATCAAAACTGGGCTCGGGAAAAACACAGAGGGAGAAAACAATATGGACCAGTGGGGAGCAGGGGAAAGACAAGACTAGATATACACAAGGGATAATGAGACACAGCTGCAGACGATCAGGGCAGATGGAAACAGGAAGGTCAAACCAGAACTAAAACACAAGGACACGGGCTTCAAAATAAAACAGGAAGGGTGAAACCCTGACACATCACAGCTGATGGCTCCCATCCTCTCTCCAGAGAGTTTGTGCTTCTGAACTCTGTAGGCGCTACAGAGTTCCACTGGCAACCAAAAATATTTATAAGAAGTCTTTTGTCCCCAGAGCAGTCAACATTCTTAATTTGACAGAATGACCAACTGCATGACGGTGATGGTGATGATGATGATGATGATGATGATGATGATGATGATGATGATGATGATGATGATGATGATGATGATGATTATGAAACAGGTTTTTAATGTTGGTACCGTATTTTCGCGACCATTCGGCGCGCCGCGTGGAAAGGCGCACCCTCAATTTTGTGTGTCATTTCTGTATTTAAAACACACACACGGCGCACCGACCGAAAAGGCGCCGTCTACACACACGGAGCGCCGCCTTACAACACACGCGCCGCACAACAACACACACAAGCACACAAGTGTGCATATTTAAAAATAGAGCGGGAGCAAAACTTAGTTTGATTGTACTTTATTTCAGTTATTACATTAATCAGTTGTCAGGACTCAGCGCTTCAGGTTTCATCCGGAGCCTGATCGCTGAGACCGGGAGAAATGATCAGCACTGAGACCGGGAGAACTGATCAGCACTGAGACCGGGAGAACTGATCAGCACTGAGACCGGGAGAACTGATCAGCGCTGAGACCGGGAGAACTGATCAGCGCTGAGACCGGGAGAACTGATCAGCACTGAGACCGGGAGAACTGATCAGCGCTGAGACCGGGAGAACTGATCAGCACTGAGACCGGGAGAACTGATCAGCGCTGAGACCGGGAGAACTGATCAGCACTGAGACCGGGAGAACTGATCAGCACTGAGACCGGGAGAACTGATCAGCGCTGCTCTGGCCGTGCTGAGCAGCCGGGTCACTTTCCGATGCCGGCTTTTGCGAAAGCTCGCCGACCTCCCAGCCCGTGGGGACGCGTCCCCGCCACTCGGTCAGGTGGTTCCTCCGGCTACGTCTCCTTCTCGGCAGCGAGCCCGAGTCTCCCCGTCCGCTCCAGGTGTCCCGCCACGGAGCCGCCGCCGGGCAGTCACGGGCAATTCACACGCCCCACTTCCCCCTTTAACTTCTCATGGTGGCCCCAAAACGTCCGCCTTAAGCCTGAATTATGGTTCCGCGTTAAACCATAATTCAGGCACAGAGCCTACCGTACAGTGCGCGTTGCCGCGCAACCCTATGCCGTAGGCTCTGTGTTGGTGTAACGCGAACCATAAATCAGCCTTTACAATAATACAATGGGCGCATTGTGTCATTGGGCGCGCGGCACATTTAAAAAAAAAAAAGACATTTATATGCGCCTAATGGTCGCAAAAATACAGTATATTTCTTCTTAGTGCAGTTTTATCTTCTGTACGATGGGATCCTCACTGCTGTATTGCACCCCACATAACTTGCCTGTATGTATCTTGGTGAGCCAAAGATGAATTTCCACCCTGGTGGACAGTAAAGATTTATTATTATGATTATTATTAGCTGACTGGTATTTATGTGTGATCTATATTTACAGCTTGTTACGTAAAGGTTTGGGCGTGTCAGGCTGGTTAAAGTGAAGCTTATCTCTGAGTTGTTGATGTGGATTACTGCAGTGAAGTTAGTTTTAGGTTGGATATCCGACGGTCAGCTCCTGGTGAACGTCAGCCGGATATCCAACCTAAAACTAACTTCCCCACAGTATCAGAATTTAAGTTTTCATTCCTGGGAACTGGAAGTTAAGTGGGGCTGACGCGACAGTGCGCACCTTTAAAAGCGTGTGTGAAGTGTGTTGCGCGCAAAGGAGACTTTCCAGGTGTGATCCAGAGGTGACGGAGGAACGAAACGACAAATCAAACCTTACAAGAGACTTTTGATTCGCGGAAAACATTCAGATCATGAGGCGAGTATCAGGATTTTCTCTTTTCTCTACCTCTCAACCCTTTTATCATCCTTCAGGTGCTTCCTCAGGATTTTTTCACTTTTTGTCTCTTTTATTTACTCCCCATCCTCTTTTTCATCCCTCTTCTCTTTTAATATATTGCTTATTAATTTGAGTGGTCTCAATATTTTCGTTCTTTTTTCCTTATTGTTCATTTCATCTTCACCTCTTCCCTCCCCCATCATCTCCTCGTTGTCTCTGCCAGTGAGTTAAAAATTAACCGATATATATTATATTCATCCTAAATGTTTCAAAATCATTTTGTTTCGGGTTTAACACTGGCTTTAAATTCTACATCCTTCTTTATTTGATAGTTAAACGGTCCTGTTTTACTGCTCGTTTACAGCCTGGACACGTGATCCTCTTATCTGTCCAGGTGGACCCAAAGGTGGAGTATGACAAGCCAAAAGGGACACAAAAAGCAATATTTTGTGATGAAACTAAGTTCAAATCAAATGATGATGAAAAAAGCATTAGCATACAGCAAAAATAACTTTGCCCTTTCCCACAAGACTCCGCTACCTTGTGTCAGTTAACAGATTATTTGTGTCCTTTTTTGCAGCGTTCACTGAGTGTGTGTAAAAACTGCACCATAAGAACACCATAAAAACGATGTTATGCAACAATTGTAAAACTTTTTTTTTTTTTAGTTACAGCAGGATTATTTCTCAGCTGGCAGTAAAGAATAAGAGCAGATCAACTGACCTGTCAATAGGACCCGCCCCTTAACCACAGATCAGCCAATGGCTGCTGAGTATCGTTCCACAGGGACCAGAAGTTAGATCTGAACTCTTGTCTTTCCAGAAGAAACTGATTAAAGTAAATTAATTGAATCTTCCCCTGTGATGCATGAACAGTGTTGATCCTGGATGTTGCCATCTTTCGTCATGGCAACGGCAAGATGCCGCTTCTGTAAACCCTCACCTCCAAACATTCAGTCACCACTGTAAATCTGTAACAACACTGGTGGTGTCCTGGTCAGCACCCACCCATTCATTCATCCTTCCTTCCTTTGCCCCTGCCTTTCTTCTCTTTTGAGCTCCTTCCTCCATTCATCTCTCGAGGTTTCAGAACAGATTGTTTGACTCTGCCCGATGTTTGACATTTTTAAATGTCTACCCTTCAGTGCTGCTCAGGACCCGTCCACGTTGGAGTCCAGACTGAAGGACCTGGAGTGCCACTTCAACTGGGGCTTGAAGCGTTCCAGACTGATCCGCAGCAGGGACATGCTGGAGGACATCGGCACCGAGGAGGGAAACCTCTGGCTGGGTCATATTTACAACCTGCAGGGTTTCATCTGGTATCAGCTCGGTGATAAAGAAGAGGCCCGGCGTTTCCTCAGCAAGGCCACCAAGGCCTTCCGACAGCTGAAGAACATGGATGAAGGTCCCTGGTTGGTGGTGAACTTTGGGAATCTGGCCTGGCTGCACCACCTTCTGGGAGAAGACGAACAGAGTCAGGATTACCTGTCAAAGGTTGACGCCCTGCTGAGGGAACACCCGTCTCCATCCCAGGACAAGCTCCACCCCGAGATCTGTGCAGAGAAGGCCTGGACCCTGATGAAGTTTGACAAATACAAGAAGCAGGCTGCAGATTACTTTCAGAAGGCAGTGGAGATGCAGCCGGACATGGTGCACTGGAGGACCAGCCATGTGATTGGGAGGGTGAGCCTTCACAAGCACGACACTGACCTGGATCAGGACATCTGGGAGGAGATGAGGGAGGCCAGGGAGCTGGATCCAGATAACACGTACCTCGCTGCCCTGGAGCTGCTCATAAGAGCCAAGAGAGGAAAACAAGTCAAGGATGAAACTCGCAGGCTGGAGGAAAAGATCTTACTGAATCCTGTCAGCAGTTACAGCGGCATCAAGGTCCTGCTCAAGGTGTACAAAGAGCTGGACGACATCGAACAGGCCATCGATTTGGCAGAGAGGGTCCTGAAGGATCATCCTGATAATCGATACTTGAAGGTGTGTGCCGCAGTCTGCTACAGAAGTAGAATCTTTTCCTTCTGGGAGAGTTGTCCAAAGCCATCTGCAAGCATCATAGAAAGAGCCATCAGCCTGCATGAGCAGGCGATCGCTCTTTACCCCGATCGCCGTTCCCTCAGGAAGAAGCTCGACCTCGCAGACATATGTGCAAAAACAGGCAGGGATAAAAAGAGAGCATATCAGATTTACCAGGAGCTGCTAATCCTGGACCTGAAACCTGCGGATAAGCAGCAGCTCTACAACTGCTACGCCAGACACTTACACTCCATCTGGCAGAAAAGGGACAAGTCCATCGACTACCACATGAAGACAGCAGAGATCCCTCTGGAGTCCCACTTCCGACAGAAAAGCATCGGACAGCTGAAGACGATCATCGAGCGAGGCAGAAGCAAGAAGTGTGGAGAAATCCAGAGGTTCCTGGAAACCCTGCAGGAGGACCAGCCTGAGTGAGCTTTCAGCAACAGCTGGAAAACAATAAAGTGTGTTTCTCATAACTGCAAATACTCGTTAACAGATGAGTTTAATTAATGTTCAGATTAGAGAAGAGATATTTGGCTTTTTAATTCACCTGCTACCAGAGAATGCATATGTTGCATAAAAGTATGTTTCAGTGATTTAAACATGTTTGAATAAAGTTTAAGAACTCACAAGTAACAGCTCGTTTCTTTGATAATTCGATCGATCGATGGATAGTACATAAATGTTACTGCCATGTCCAAATAATCACCACACAAAATGGTGCATTTGAGCCACAACTAAACACATTAAATAAAAGAAAATATTACTCTTTGTTTGTTAGTATATATCTCACGAAACACACTGAAATTAGTTCTCTGCTTTTAAGCCATGATGAATTATGCTACGCTAGTTTCATGAGTTACACGAGTTACGGTATTTTACTTACATTAGTTACACAAATTCTGCTACACTAGTTACATTAGTTACACGAGTTACGGTACCACCAGTGGGCTAAATCGCTCGGGTCGGGACTTCCAGCCGAGGACTGGTGATCGACGAAAAAGTGTCCGACAACGGTGCGCCTTTCTCAGACTCGGCCGGCTGGAAGTCCCGGTCCTCGGCCCGGTTCTCATGAGTTTTAGAGGACCCCCAGCGGGGTCTCTGGGATCCCAAAAACGCTCATCCACGGTTGTTTCACCTCTCCAGCAACTTCCAGGGCTGAGAAACCAGCCATCAGCCTGTGTCATCAGTTAATATGTTTATTTTTTTTTCAGAAAAGTTGGACATTTTAAAGTGTAGCCCAAAGGAGAATAACTGGCTCTTGGTCAGTTGTGGAACTGCAACAAAAAATAATTTCTGCATGAGACCCAATACGAGAAAGAGATGGCCGGTCTTCCTGTGCACTAAGAAGAGGACTGCAGTGGTTTTCCAAGTCCAAATTGTCCACATTTTTATTCAATGAATGTTATTCAATTCAATTCAATTCAATCTTATATGTATATCCTCTAATACAACAAACGTTGTCTCTAGAGACCCAGAACATGAACATAAACCCCCGAGATATTATCACATAAAAAATGGCAGGTAAAAACTCCCCTAGTGGGAGGAAAGCCTTAAGCAAAACATTGGCAAGAAAAAATTCCCTTTTAGGAAGGAAGAAACCTTGAGGAGGACCAGGTTCATAAGGGGGGGGGGGGCCCTCCAGCACCGCCCAGTGGATCATGTCGGTGCCCCCCTGCAGCATAGGCCTATAGCAGCATATCTACCACGAAGCTATGTTTGAGCCTAACTATTATAGTCTTGTTCTATAGCTGCAACTATGACTACTGACTCTAACACACTAGAGTTTACACTACCTAGAGCAGGGGTATTCAATTAGATTCGGCCGGGGGCCACATCTGCAAAAGGACTGTATGGAGAGGGCCGCACAATTTGAAAATTTGGGGGTTTTCAAAATGTAATTTGCACTCAAAGACGAAGACTTATTTATATATAATACATTTGTATTATACATTTGAATATATCTAGTTTACATATGAATTATGTATTAATTGTCTCCAGATTTAGTCATTGTGAATGTTAAATATAATATTCAGATAAAGAAATATTATTTTAAATGCAAGTTCATTTTGAAACCATGCATTGTGCAAACTTAATGAAGTTGATATTGACCTACTTTTAATAAAACACGCCATAATGACAAAGCACCACTTTCCACCAAGATTTCCTTATTTGAATATTATATTAAGCATTGAGCACAAGCATTTCAGTCCATAGTAGCCAGTTTGATGTTATAAATAAGGAACCAAAATATTAACCATAAGCTCCTTTATTAATGAAACATCTGTGCATAATATCAGCAAAACAAAACAATCACATGAAATTATAGGAGGCTTAGAAGTCCTCACTTATTCAAATGAAAAAAATGTCAGGCCAATCCTAGAAGCCTATGTCAACAAGTCCTCTGTACAACGGAGGTTAATAATAATGTGACAAACATTAACACTGTGCAACACTGGCCAAAAATCTGAAGTAAAAAACATCTCCAACAGAGATTAACATGTACAAACACTATGCATCGTTAACCAACTAAAAAAAGGCTACCAAGCATCTTAAACTTAAATGCTATATGCATTCTCTGCACACATTACAAATAAAAATCGCACCTTGTGTGAACGCATTCCTGGCATATCTGTCTGCCCGTCTGTCTGCATGTGTCTCAAGGCTGCTCGTCAGCCAGCGGTGTGCAGCAGGCCAACAAAATTACGCACAGCTCAGCGCAGCGCAGGTGCATCACTATTATTTAAAAAAAAAAAAAAAAAAAAATTTTTTTTTTTTTTTTTTTTTTTTTTTTTTCAACAAACAACCCCTTTTTTGAAATATGACCAGGGGCCACATAAAAGCTCCTGGCGGGCCGCATGTGGCCCGCGGGCCGCCAATTGAATAGCCCTGACCTAGAGATTTACCAACACCAGCTAGAGGTTTACTAAACACTAACTATAGGCTTTACTAAACAGAAAGGTTTTAAGTTTAGTTTTAAAGGTGGAGGTGGTGTCAGCCTCCTTAACCCAGATTGGAAGTTGGTTCCATAGTAGTGGTGCCTGATAGCAGAACGCCCGCCCTCCAAATCTACATTTAGATACTCTAGGAACTACGAGTAAACCTGCACTCTGAGAACGGAGAGCTCTGCCAGGAACATAAGGCACTATCAGGTCTTGTAAATACTGCGGAGCTAAGCCGTTTTGGGCTTTATATGCAAGTAATAAAATTTTAAATTGGATTCTGAATTTTACGGGTAACCAATGGAGCGACGCTAACACTGGAGAGACGTGGTCTCTCCTGCTAGTTCCTGTCAGCACTCGTGCTGCTGCATTCTGGATCAGCTGGAGCCTATTCAGCAAATTACTTGGACATCCTGCTAACAACACATTACAGTAATCTAGTCTAGAAGATACAAACGCATGAACTAGTTTTTCTGCATCATTCTGCGAGAGGATTTTCCTAATTTTTGCAATATTACGGAGATGGAAAAATGCTATTCTACAAACCTGATTAATATATGGCTTAAACGACAAATCCTGATCGAAAACAACACCAAGGTTTCTCACAGTTGCACTGGAAACCATCGCAACACCATTTAATCCCTTCCTAAGATGCTCTGGACCATAGGCGCCGAATTATGTTTTTTCTGGTGGGTGCTGAATGTCATGTAGTGTCGTTTCGCACGAGATTCAGCAATTCAGCAACGTAGATTCAACAGCGGTAACGGACATGAACGCTGCACGCACACACACACACACACACACACAAATAATAATCGGGTAAATTTGGGTGTTCATCTGAGAAAAAGGAGGCTATATTTCTATAGTTCATAACCAAGATCATTCTTTCTTCCCTCTTGATCGTTTCTAATCTACAACAGTAGAAATTATTATTTTTTTAATTTCACCGTGCGCCCTGTGACGGCATCTTGGCGGTGTAGGAGAGAAGGTGGAGGGAGAAAAAAAAGTTGCAGCTTGTAGATCAGAGACGATCAACATGGAAGAAAGAATGATCTTGGCTGTGAGTCTGTGAGGAGCTGTGGGATGAGACTGCAGGACTATCGGGACATCAATAAAAAGGGACAAAAGTGGAGAGAAATCTCACAGAATTTGGACACACCTGTTTAAGTGGTAGAAATGTGATATTATTTTGCTCTTTTAACAATAAAATGTCAATTTAAAATAAAATATAGCATTTCCATGCCTCATCTGGGGATCAATTGAATCATTGATCAATATATGGTTATGAAAAGACCACATGTCAATACTTTTGCAAACTGAAGCACTACAGGTCCGCTAAAATGACTGACATGAGCTAAAAAAAACAACAAAATAGTTCGGAAAGGTTTTTTAATAAAATATGATTCAGCCTGAAGTAGACCTGGCCATCATGGAGCTGTAGCTCCCGAACGAGCCTGTATTCCCCCAAATCCTGTGTTCTCATGAGGATTTCATGGACCCATCCCCTCCTTGCTGCTGCTGCTCGTCTCCTCCTCCTCAGAAGAAGAACTAAAGCCGAGCTTTTCTTTGAATCAGGGACACATGCATTTTGCAAACCGAGCTGTAGCTACTGTACGTCCAAATGAGTGGGAAAACGGCGCCATGACCGGAAAAACTTTTTTTCGGTCGCCAAGCAACTTGCAACAAATGTGTAGCCTACACAGGTGTATGCGCGCAGGCTCTGCGCCGAGTTCTAGGTGAAAGCCGCGTTGCGCCCACCGTGCGTCAGGAGCGCGCTCTTGCGCAGCGGCAGCACATACACTTGAATGGGAAAGCCGGCGCCGGCTGTGCGCCCTCTATTTGAAAACCGCTTTAGCCAATCAGTGATTGTTGACATGAGGGCTCGCCTACTCTGCTCTCCCCGTGGGTGCTCGGCCTTCTCCGTGGGTGCTCGGGCCCCGAAGCACCCACGGTTCCGGCGCCTATGGTCTTAGGGACATCAAGGACTGGATGTCCAGAAATGTCCTGCTTCTAAATTCAGATAAAACAGAGGTTATCATTCTTGGTCCAGACTGACATGCCTGAAGTTTAACTAACGGTTCTGTCTCATCCGGCTTCATAGACAAATAGAGCTGCGTATCATCAGCATAGCAATGAAAGTGTATGCCGAGAGAATACGATGGTGTAGGAGTGAGAACAGCTGGAGTCAGGACTGAGAGTCAGCAATTGTTGGGTCCTACATGAAACCAGGTGAACTGTTCTCCTCTGGCCTCTAGAGGGCAGTGTGCCTTCAGATATGAAGCATCAGGGAGGAGATCAAGTGTCTTCACTCTGAACTTCTGCATACTTTCTGCAGCAGCCATGAAGCTGCAACCCTGACTGGGACTCTCTCGTAGGATTCTTTCTCTCTTTCTGCTGCTCCGTCTGTTTCCAACCTTCTTCAATCACTCCTCTCTTCCTAGTTTTCACTTGTTTCCTTTTGTCAGTTTGGCTTTTATTCCGTATTATAATATTAATCCTCTACTTCTCTGATTCTTGGGATTGTTGCTGCGTTGGCTTTACGTGCTACACGTGTTTCTCTAACTTCAAGAAAATGTGTTCAGCTGTTATCAATAAAATGACCATTTAAATAGAAACCTGTGTCTCCCTGTTTTTACAGACTCATTAAACCGAAGTCAGTTCACTTCATTAATGTTTTATTTTCCCCAAAAAGAAATTACATGCAGTTTATTATATCAGGATATCAAATAATTAAAATAAATCATGATCATGTTTGTTTACCAGGTTAATACAGATGTTTGATTGAAAGAAACTTAAACAAAATCAATGTTTCACATATGAAGGTTTTATGAACCACAGTTAAAGAATGATAAAATAAACATACATTATACATTTAACGGTTTAAAAAGATATGAAGCAACAATTATGAAACATTTACTCACATAAGAACCAGCTGTGTTTTTAGACGTTTAAACAGTTTTTCATGTTTTAGTATCTTTTAGTTGCAGTTTGTTTAAAAACTCTGATCTTTGGACTGAAACTTGAGGAGCGACTTATAAACTCTGACATTTGAACACTTACAACATTTACACAGAAATATGTTCTTTAATACCGATTTTATTTGACTTTTACTCTTCGAATGTTATAAAATCAGCAGGTTGATTAAAAATAACTCTCAGATTTAGGAACATGGTGTATTTTTATGTCATATTTTTAACTAGTTACAACATTTATTTAAACAGTAAAGTTTGAAAGTAAAACATCAAATCTAATCCCAGTGATTCCAGCACATTTATAACATGAATACAAACTTGAATAAAATGAATCACAACTTTATAAACCTTTATATTTTGTTATCTTATTCAACGCTGAACAAATACGCTGAATGTTTTACAATAATATTTAAATGTGTCGTATTTTCAAAGTTTTGAGATTTGTTTGTTTTGTACATGTGAACTTTTTACTTAAAATAATCCTGATCTTGGAAAAGTTATTCCATCAAAACATTAAAGACACATAAATATATATTTCTTTATCTCAGGTTAATCTATTCTTTGTCTGACAGATTCTGATCTCAGAAGTTTTTGCATCACCAGACTTTCCCAGACTGAAAAAAGGGAAGAGTTTCTCAGTGAAAGTGTCTCTGTGAGTGTAGATGTGTGTCATTTCTTCAGCGTTGTAGAAGGAAACCGTCCCCCCGTCATAGTCCAGCTGGACTCTGATCCTCCGGAGACTCGTCTCCACCGTGACGATCTTACCAGAACCATTGCTGTATTTTCCATCACGATGAAACAAACACCAGATTCCATATTCAGGTGAAACAAACACCTCTCCCTTCCTGTCAACTGACTCTTTAACCAAACCAATATTCCAGTCAGGATAATCTCCCACCTCCACCTCCCAGCTGTGTTTCCCTGAGGTCAAACCTTCAAAACCAAAAACATGGGCGTATTTGACGTTTCTCTCTGGATTATCAGGAAGCTGCTGGTTTGTATCTCCCTTCCTCACACTGGTCAGATCAGCAGACAGATAGAGACAGCGGTTTGCAGTGTTTGGGTCCAGAACCAGCGGGCTGAAGTGGACCTGGTCCCCCATCTTCTCCCAGACTCTGAAGGCCAGGTTTCCCAGGTGTTTGGCCTCGTCTACCAGAGTTCCTGAGAGCAGCCGTGGATCTGACACTGAGCTCTGCTCTCTGGCTCTGTCCCGGGTGGATTTATACCTGCTGAGGAACGACATGTCGTCTTTCTGCAGCTCTTCTTCCACAGCAGAGATGCTGTCTGACAGAGAGGAGATCTGCTCCTGGATCCTCTTCCTCTCCCCGCTGATTCTCCTCCCCTTCTGCTCCTCTTCCTCCCTCAGAGCTGCCAGTCTGGACTCCTCTTCCTCCTTCAGGAACTGCTGGAGTTTGTTGAACTCTGCTCTGATCTGCTTCTCTGTGGACAGCAGCTGCTTCTCCGAGTGTTGAACCACATCTTTATATGTTTCCTCCACTTGTTTGTATTTGTTCCTTTTGTCCTGCAGAGACTTTAAGTCAGATTTCAGCAGCTCCTTCAGCTCACCGACTGCTTCTTCTACAGGAACCACTTTGTGGTTCTGGTGCAGAGAAAACTCACAGACAGGACACAACGCTCTCTGTTCGTCTCTACAGAACAGTGGAGTTGTTCCTGGGTGTTTCTTACAAACTTCCTCCAGCCTCATTTCTTCTTTTTCAGTCTCAGATGATCCACCTGTCTGTCTTCCAGCAAAAGAGTCGGCAAGTTCCTTCAGTGAAAAGTTCACACCAGGATAGTCTTTAGAAGATTTTCTTTTACAGATGGGACAGTTTCTGTTTTTAGCTTGTTCCCATAACTTTTTCAGGCAGCTTGAACAGAAGTTGTGGCTGCAGCTCAGAGACACCGGATCTTTGAAAATCTCTAAACACACCTGGCAGCTCAGGTAATCTTTAAGAGTTTTTTCATCTATTTCTTCAAATCTTTGAAGTATTCTTCAATCGGTAGACTCACCAGTTAAATGTCCCTCTGAATCACAGATTTAAGTCCTTTTATTTCGGGTGTTTAGTTCATAACCTCCACCCTGAAATGGCGTCTCAGCTCCGTTCAGTCACAAAAATGAACTTTGAGTTTCACTTATATACTTTACTGACGTCAACAGATAGATTTATATGTTCTTATCAGCAGGAGGTGTGGACTTGCCATGATGCTATCAATTTTCAGTTGGGGCCTTTTTTATTGTGGAGGCCACAATTTGCATTGAATGGATATTGTTTCAATGATCTGTAAAAGTCTTACCCACTCCCATATAAAATAAATGTAACAGCATGTTGCCCCAGACTGGACTGTCCAAGCCTGTGCTGCAGTTGACTCTCCTGGTGCACACCAGTTACAATAAACCTTGGTAATATTGAGCTCACCGGTGTTGTAGTTTTGTTAAGGATCAGTACTTTACTTTCTGCAGTTTATAAAATGTCCACAGCAGACTTTTCTTTAAGTTGTGACATGATACAGGTGTGTACCGATTTTCGTGCGTGTACGTCAAACCGTATTGTGGGGCTTGAGGCACAAAGTTTTCTAGGGGGCGCTGTTGAGCCGTTAGGCCACGCCCATTAATGCAAACCATGAAATATCACATTTATCACCAGGACTGGCTTGGTGCAACATTTGGTGAATTTTGGGGAACGTTTAGGGGGAAAAAAGGCCCTCATTTCATTGGAAAAATTAAAACGAGAAAAAAAATTCCTACAGATACAATAGGGCCTTCGCACTGTCAGTGCTCGGGCCCTAATGAAATCCAGGGTTCCTACACATTTTTCAAGGTCAAATTCAGGCACTTTTAAAACACTTTCAAGGGTCATTTTCAAAATCTTCAAGCACCTTATCGCTGGGCTAAAATATCTACAGGAATATTTATACTATTATTTTTTCCGCTTTTTATCACAATTATGTACATTGTATCTTGCTGTAAACATCTAGTTATGTTTCATCTTACTGATTTTATTAGATATGATACTGATATTTAGACAGTTATAATTTCAACCACTTTAAACTAAAATTCAAGCACTTTTCAGGCCTTGAAAACCCAACATTGAAATATAAGCACTTTCAAGGATTTCAAGCCCCCGTAGGAAACCCTGGTTTTTAAACACAATTAGCACATAAACACTATGTTTACTAGTTTGTATGTTTTCAAGAGTTAAACACAAAGAAGAAAAAAAAGAAGCCAACCACTAATGATGTTTTCTAGGTGTTATTTATTTTATTAAAATTGTATTTGTACAAAAAGCCATCGGCCAACATGTTTTTGATAAAACACTTAATTTATTGTGAATAAAAAACACTGGATGAGTTTTTTGTGGTCTTATGGTGATGAAGAGGAGGAGGAGCCGGCGGTGCTGCGTTTCCAGAGGTCGGAGGTCCAAAGGCTCCGGGTGGAGCTCCAGCTCCGGGTGGAGCTCCAGAGGTCGGATGTCGGAGGTCAGAAGAGCTCCGGGTGGAGCTCCAGCTCCGCCCTGATCCGGTTCTCCACCATCAGACTGAGGCGGGAGTCCGTCACCGGGAGGCAGAGACGTAAATGACATAGCTCCACTTAGCACCCGAGATAAGGAAAAGTAAACCGATTCTCAGCTGGTTCCCAGTTGAGTTGAGTTGTAGAGTTGTGAACTAGAACCAGCCCTGGAACCAGTTTGGTGGAAAAGGGGTGAGTGAGACCCAACAGTGACCATGAGCGCAGCTCCACCTCCCACCACCAGGGGCGCTGCAGGAGCTCCTGATGCTGCAGGAGGATCAGCACCTACTACACTACCCGGGAGCAGATGGGACCGTAGAAAGTTCATATTCACCTAATCTCTGGGCCAGTGAGGTGGCAGCGGTGTTCGACGGGTCTCCCATCACTAACGTGGACAACGGCATCGAGTCCTGCAAGAAGAAGAATCAGTTTTAGTCCCAATAAAAGGAAATTACATAAATGATCCTACTGCCGATGAAATACAAGTATCAAGTCTTTAAACAGTCTATATATCCCAAAATAGCACAACGGCGTAACTATTTAAGAAATAGACAGATATGTGTTTATCTTCATATTTAAATATAATATTAAATTATTAAATTTAAATATAATATTATGAATATAATATTTTGTAATTATATATATATATATATATATATATATATATATATATATATATTTTACTTTTTAACCTTTTTACCCCCTTCCCTGCGTGTGTGTGTGTGTGTGTGTGTGTGTGTGTGTGTGTGTGTGTGTGTGTGTGTGTGTGTGTGTGTGTGTGTGTGTGTGTGTGTGTGTGTGTGTGTGTGTGTGTGTGTGTGTGTGTGTGTGTGTGTGTACTGCTGCTAACACGTGAGTTTCCCCATTGAGGGAGTAATAAAGGATGATCTTATCTTATCTTAAACTAAAGTGTAAAACCAGCAGAACAAAGTCCAACCTCCGGTCAGAGAGATGATCTGCAGCTCGGTACCGTGCAGATTTAACAACCTTTAGAGCAGGGCTGGCCAACCCGCGGCTCGCTAGCCGCATGCAGCTCTTGGCCCGGCACCATGCGGCTCTTACGACTTTATTTGATGGTGCAATGAAAGACACGTATACATAAAAAATAAACTTTAACACCAGCTACTTTTTGCTGCCTGCTGTAACCGTCAACAAATCTGTAACAGTTGGTTGTTGTCATGGAAACATTGTTGCTTCCCTGACGTGGAATGATCTGCTGTGATAAGACTTTAGAATAGAAGCCGTGGTAGATAAGATAAGGTTGTCCTTTATTTCTCCTTCAATGGAGAAATTCACTTGGAGCAGCAGCAGTAACTTAACACACATGCAGGGAAAGGGTAAAAAAAAAAAGTAAAACATATATAATTACGAAATATAAACAGTATACTGTTTACATTGGACTGAAAAATAATATGCTCATTATACCACAGTTAACAACCAATCAGATTCACCTTTCTTTTTTCTAATGGTATTTTTATGTCTCAGAGAGAGCAGGAAGTGAGGGATCATGGGTAGTTGATGGAGTGAAGGATCATGGGTAGTTGATGGAGTGAAGGATCATGGGTAGTTGATGTGGTTCTTTGCAGTAACACAGGAACCAATCATGGCTCTGACTGGTTGGACACCCCAGGACTAGAGAAACTCACGTATCTGCTGCTCATGGACACGGCCAGTTTGGACAGAACCGGAGCAGAACCGACCCACAGGAAGAAGCCGCCGCGCAGCGTCATCACGTGGAAGTGGACCAGCGTCTCCAGGATCCGCTCCGAGAAGCCGTGGACCGAGATGCCGGTGGGGGGGTCGGAGATGCTGCCAGCCTGGGGGGCCGTGGGGCCCGCGGGGCCCGTGGAGGCCGTGGCCATGTCCAAATAATCACCGCACAAAATGGTGCATTTGAGCCACAAATAAACACATTGAATAAAAGAAAATATTACTCTTTGTTTGTTAGTGTATATCTCACGAAACACACTGAGATTAGTTCTCTGCTTTTAAGCCATCATGAATTATGCTACGCTAGTTACATGAGTTAGCCTACACTAGTTACGCTAGTTACACAAATTACACTACACTAGTTACATTAGTTACACAAGTTACGCTATGCTAGTTACATTAGTTACACAAGTTACGCTATGCTAGTTACATTAGTGACACGAGTTACGCTATGCTAGTTCCATTAGTTACACAAGTTACGCTATGCTAGTTACATTAGTTACACAAGTTACGCTATGCTAGTTACATTAGTTACACAAGTTACGCTATGCTAGTTACATTAGTGACACTAGTTTCAGTACCACCAGTGGACTAGACCCAGGGGGCAGTAGGGGGTTTAGGGGCCCATGGATGTTCACCTGTTGTCATGCCGGCCTAAGCCCACCTCTGTAACCACTTGGTGACCTCTCCCACCAGATGATCATCTGGTTACCGTTGGTTACCATTAAATCCATCATCAAGAAATACCACTTCCGTAATTACAGTTTGTTAGTCAGAATTTACAGCCTTGTACAGAAACAGTTATGGTCTCTGTGGTTACATTTCACCTCCATGACGACTGTACAGGGGAATTTAAAGAACTTCATCACATAAAATGATATTAAGAAAGGAATGAATGCATCATTCAAATCACACCATGTCAGGGTTTTAGACTTCCCCCCCCAGTCTTTGAGTTTCTGTTTTGCCTCGCCTGTGTCCCATCTGCCCTAATTGTCTGCACCTGTGTCTCGTCGTCTCTCGTTATCCCCTGAGTATATCTGGTCTTGTAATGCCCTTGTTCCCTATCGGACCGTACTGTTTTGTCCTCCATGTTTCCTGCCACGTGTTTCCTGCCCAAGTTTTTTGATCCCTGTTTAGTTCATTTTTTGATCCTGCTAAGCAGCACTTTGATCTTGGTTTTGGAATAAATCTTTGTTTTTTGCCAACTCCTGTCTCCTGCCTCCTGCTCTCCTGCGTTTGGGTCCACACCATACCCCAGACGTGACACACCATTTCTTTTTTATTTCTGCCACAGATCTGTCCGTGGCACTCAAGGCGTTTAGCGCAGCAACAACGTGCTGCCACTCACTCGCTTTCTTTCTGTTAGTGATGCCACTACTGTGACCACCAAATAATGTAGTTTTCCTGGCCTCCACCTCATCCACAACAGGAATGCGGATGAAGCCGCGCGATTCCCGGCTGGCTCCCCAGATATAGCCAATAACATTTTTTTATAGCTTCCTCCAAACCTATATTATTTTCCTCCAAATAATCTGAAACTTACTCTAAACCACTTTCTGGAAGAACCTTTTCAGACGTGGAAATTAGTAATTTTCGCCAAACTCCCATGTCTGTTCTGAAGGTCCCACGTGGCGCTCGCTCACGGTTCATAATACAAGTCCGAGACCACCACGAGAGAGTTTAGAACAGGGGTCACCAACCCTGGTCCTCGACGGCCCCTATCCAGCATGTTGTAGGTGTCTCCCTGCATGAACATACCTGATTCTAATCAATGGTCGTCATTAACTTGTCATCAAGGTCTGGACAACTCTGTTGTTGACACAGCTCCTTCATGGTGTGCTGAAGCAGGGAAAGATCTAAAACATGCTGGATAGGGGCCCTTGAGGACCAGGGTTGGTGACCCCTGCTTTAGAATATTCTGGGGGGTAGAACAGCGTCGTTCGGCCCGGGTTTTGGCACTCGGGTCGGGACTTCCAGCCGAAGACCGGTGATGAACGAAAAAGTGTCCGACAACGGTGTGCCTTTCTCGGACTCGGCCGGCTGGAAGTCCCGGTCCTCGGCCCGGTTCTCATGAATTTTAGAGGACCTCCAGTGGGGTCTCTGGGACCCCAAAGATGTTCATCCACGGTTGTTTCACCTCTCCAGCACTTTCCAGGGCTGAGAAAACAGCCATCAGCCTGTGTCAGGCAGTTAATATGTTTTCTATTGTTCCTGCAAAGTTGGACCTTTTAAAGTGTAGGTGAAAGGAGAATGACTGGCTCTTGGTCAGTTGTGGAACTGCAACAAAAATTAATTTCTGCATGAGACCCAATGCGAGAAAGAGATGGTCGGCCTTCCTGTCCTGTGCACCAAGAAGAGGACTGCATTGGTTTTCCAAGTCCAGATAATGTTATTGCAAAGTCATACATGTTTCCGCCCAATTTCGAACAGGGGACCTTTTGCGTGTAAGGCAAACGTGATAACCACTACACTACGGAAACTGACATGTTTTGAAAACAGCGGGCATAATGAAAAAAATTCCTGTAAAAAATATCTGCTACAATTCTTGACAGCAAGATGGATACTGCAGGTTAAGTCAAAGTCCAAAGGAGTTTCTGATTACAGCTGACAAAGTAAGTGCACGAATCCAAAGGTTTGTGCTGCAACTTTGACATACCCAATGTTTTGATCCTACCTGGAAAAAAGTTTAATTCATTTTTATCATCCTGCATTTTCATCCGTCTCTCTGTGCTGGACCACTGATCAACCATCACTAGCTCCAGAACAAGGACTGGAACGGATCAGCAGTGAGGAAGAAGAGGAGAGCGACCAAACAACCAGAGTTTTAAAGAGATTGACCACCACCGATGTAGACACAACATCTGCTCTGTCTCTCTAAAACCTTGTTTGGATATCTCTGACATCTTCTGCTGCAGATTGACTTTCAGATCCGAGTGATGCTCTATGCTGTCCTACATAATTGCTCTTTTCACTTGACAGAAATATTTTCAGTGTTCAGAACTTCTTCAATGATATTTCTGTGTGTATATAATCCTACCTCAGTCAGAGCTTCCTCTGATCCAGCTGCACCATTGAGAAGCAACTGCTAGAGTCTATTTTCTTAATGACCAATGACTTGAATAAAATCATCGTACTAAACAAGAAGTCTCCCCGTCGGGGAATCGAACCCCGGTCTTCTGCGTGACAGGCAGAGATACTGTCCACTATACTAACGAGGACAGCCATTTCTTTTTTCTTTGAAGAAAATTATGGAAGGTCCTAACAGACGGTCCTGAAACCATAACATGAGTGAAAAGCAATATGCGCCTGAGCATCTGACAGAGTGCTGTTCATGGTACCAGTAGCGTCTGGGTGTTTAGGGTACCAGGACCCTGGTCCTCCAGCTCCGCAGGCTGGCTCTTTCACTCCGGTGAGCCGGGTCTTTGGGGGGCTCCGGGTGAGCCGGGATGGAGGTGGTGTTTTGGTGCTGAATCCACAAGGCTAAGTGGCTTCGGGCCGGCTGTGGTGAGTTTTTCTCCGGGACGAGGGGAGGCGCGGCTGTCAGCCGTCTCAGCACGATTGGAACGCGGATGTAAGCCCCACTATCCTCCGCTGGCTCTCCGCTGCCTCAGCACAAAGGGAATGCGGATGAAGCCGCGCGATTCTCGCCTGGTTCCCCAGATATTGCCAATAACATTTTTTTTATACTTTCCTACAAACCTATTTCATTGTGTTCCAAATGCTCTGAAACGTGCTCTAAACCACTTTCTGGAAGAACCTTTTCGAACGTGGAAATTAGTCATTTACTCCGGTCGCGGTCCGCCAAACTCCCATGTCTGAAGGTGCCACGTAGCGCTAGCTTACGGTTTGTAATACGAGTCAGAGACCACCATGAGAGAGTTTAGAATATTCTGGAGGGTAGAAGGGCATCGTTCGGCCCGAGTTTAGACCGCTAAATCGCTCGGGTCGGGACTTCCAGCCGAGGACCGGTGATCGACGAAAAAGTGTCCGACAACGGTGCACCTTTCTCGGACTCGGTCGGCTAGAAGTCCCGGCCCTCGGCCCGGTTCTCATGAGTTTTAGAGGACCTCCAACGGGGTCTCTGGGACACCAAAGACGCTCATCCACGGTTGTTTCACCTCTTCAGCACCCAGCATTGCTGAGAAACCAGCCATCAGCCTGTGTCAGGCAGTTAATAAGTTTATTTTTTTCCTGAAAATTGGACATTTTAAAGTGTAGGTGAAAGGAGAATGACTGGCTCTTGGTCAGTTGTGGAACTGAGACAAAAAAATCATTTCTGCATGAGACCCAATGCGAGAAAGAGATGGTCGGCCTTCCTGTCCTGTGCACCATGAAGAGGACTGCAGTGGTTTTCCAAGTCCAGATAATGTTATTGCAAAGCCATACACGTTTCCACCCAGTTTCGAACTGGGGACCTTTTGCGTTTAAGGCAAACGTGATAACCACTACACTACAGAAACTGACATGCTTTGAAAACAGCGGGCATAATGAAAAAAATCCTGTAAAAAATATCTGCTACAATTCTTGACAGCAAGATGGTTCTATTTCGTCCCTACTGACCGCCAGGCGGTGCTGTAAGCACTGGATATCTCCCCCTCGCGCATGCGCATGTCGAGTACAATACCAACAATGTCACGTCACCCGTGACCCCTGCATGACCCCCGGAAGGGTATATCTTCCGGCGTCAGCATGGGATCTTCTCCTTATTCTTCTCGCGTCGCGCTGAAGTACAGGACGGAAATAGAAGGCTGGTTGAAAGCTTCTTCCTTTCCTCCCTAAAACCGCCGGCCCCGTGCAGCTTCGTGCCGTAAGGTAGGAGTAACGATCTCTGTCGTCCTCCAAGAGGCTGTGGCCGCGCGGTATTTATTGGTATTTATTGGTGTTCGTTGCGGCGGCGGCGGCGTCTCCCCGCCCCGCCCCCCTGGCCCAGCTGACAGAAGGTAAGCTGTTGGCTGCGCCCGACACCTGAACATTCTGTGGAGTTATTTTTTCTGCTGGGAAAAAAAAAAAAAAAAGAAGACAGAAAGGGATTATTTTTTTCTTTGAAAAAAAAAAAAAAGAACACCTTTTTTTTGTCCTTCTTACAGCCGTGGTGAAGGCCACGCCCTCTCCCACCGGCACATTTGTGGTGACGGCAGCGTTTTGCTCCCTCTCCCACTTTATTAATGTGACAACATTGTTTTTTTCCTTGCAATTATTTTTTCTTAAAAAAAAAAAAAAAAAAAGGAAAAGAAAAAGGAGAGGATTGTTCTCTTCCTTTTGAGTAAAGACGCCTTTTTTTGCCTTTTCTCATAGCCGTGGTGACGGCAGCGTGGCCCTCCCCTCTCCCACCTGCACATCGGTGGTGACGGCAGCGTGCTCGCTGTGGTGACGGCAGCGTTTCCGCTCCCCTCTCCCACTGACACACCCGTATTGACGGCAGCGTGGCCCTCCCCTCTCCCACCTGCATATCGGTGGTGACGGCAGCGTGCTCGCTGTGGTGACGGCAGCGTTTCCGCTCCCCTCTCCCACTGACACATCTGTGTTGACGGTAGCGTGGCCCTCCCCTCTCCTGCCTGCATATTGGTGGTGACGGCAGCGTGCTCGCTGTGGTGACGGCAGCGTTTCCGCTCCCCTCTCCCACTGACACCTACGTGGTGACGCAGCGTGTCCGCTCCTCTCTCCTGCCAGCACATCCGTGGCGACGGCAGCGTGTCCGCTCCCTCTCCCACCGGTCGCTGTGATGGAGCGTTCATGCTCAGGGTGCATGGCCGCCCTGGATCCTGCGGTTGACCAGGACCTCTGCGTGTCATGCCTGGGCCCTGAGCAGCCGGGGCCGTCGGCCAGCCTCCCCTCATCCCAGCCGCAGTCTTCTCTGAAGCGATCGGCAAAGAGAGTGGTGGGGGCCCCCAAACGACGGCGGATGACGAGCCAGCTCTCCTCGAAGGTAGATCGCTTGGCTGCCGACATGGAGCAGATGAAGGCGCTCCTCCTCAATCTGCAACCTGGTACTGGCCAGGTGGAACCTGCCATGCCAGAGTTTGCTCTGGGGTCGCCACCGCCGCTGCCAGAGGACGCCATCTCCATTGCAGCCTCGGCGAGCCACTTCAACGTGCCATCAGGGGACCCGGCCTCACAGCGCTCGGGGTTCTCCTCGCACTCATCTGCCCAGAGCTCTCGGGAGGGGACGGCTTGTTCCTCCGTGGAGAGCGTGATCCGCACTGCCCTGGCACACTTGCAGCTGGATGCACCGCGTGCGGAGGTGGCCTCTAGCGCCTTCCACAGGCGCAATCCTTCTCCGGTGGAATTCACCATTCCGCCGTCGTCGGATTTTTTGAGGGAGCTGCACTCATGCTGGAGAGATGTCACAGCCCTCTCCAGGCTGACAGCTGATGACCGCGCTCTGACGGCGATGGAGGACGCGGCAGTGGCTGGTCTCCACCACATGCCCCCCATCGAGCCCTCCATTGCAGCGCTGATAGTGGCTCCTGATGAGGCTCTGAAGCCAGATCCCAAGTGCCCCTCTACCCAGTGTAGGGTTACTGATGGGCATATTTGTAAGGCTTATGACACAGCGGCGCGCATCGGCCGGCTGGGGAACACCCTTTCTCATCTGCTACTGGCTCTCTCCACCTCCCTGCAGGGTGCACAGGTGGACGGTTCCACACAGGACTTGTGTGATGTGTCCCTACAGGCTTTTGCCTCCCAGACGAGGGAGCTGGGGCGGCTGATGTCCACCCTGGTGCACACGCGCCGTCATGTCTGGCTGGCGCAGTCACCCCTGACAGAGACTGCTCGCAGGGCTCTTCGTCAGGCACCGGCAGAACCGGGGGAGCTGTTTGGGGCAACTGCCCTGGAAGCTCTGGACCGCACCGCCCTGGCCGATGAGACCAGGCAGCGACTGGTGCACCTTCACAGGAGGGCGCCCGCTTCCAGTACACCGAGGGGTCCTTCGTCCGCCCCTGGACGTCGCCCCCAACCACCTGCCCACGGGAGCCAGCGCAGCTCCCAATGGCCCGTTGGACAGCCTGCCGGGGGCTTTCGCCCCCCTGTGCGCGGACCGCCCCGGCAGAGTCTGGGTGTTGACCTCGACCATCGCCCCCCCGGCACGTCCAGAGGCCGGGGGAGACGACGCTAGGGCCACGGGGCCGGTCGTCGGCTGCTTTTCCCGGCAGCAGCTCAGTTACTGGGCTGCCTGCTCATCGGGGCCCGGGTGGTTTCCACCCTAGCCCAGGGGTACGTATTGCAGTTCCGACACCGGCCTCCTACCTCCAGCCGGGTTGAAATGACCATCGTCAGAGACCCGGCAAACATTCTGGCCTATCATAGCACCATCATGCCGGTGGACCCCCCGCCGCGGCCTGGGGGTTCTACTTGAGCTACTTTCTCGTCAGCAAGAGAGACGACGGACGTCGTCCCATCTTGGCCCTGAGGGACCTCGACGAATACGTGAAGGTCCTGCCCTTCCGGAGGCTTGACCACAGCAGATGCTCTGCGTTGGTCAGGAGGAAGTGGTTTGCAGCTGTGGACCTACAGGGCGCTTGTTTCACGTGCCGGTCGCGGCACGTCACCGGTGGTTCCGGGGGTTCGCCTACCGGGGCCACCGTTGTCGGTTCAGGGTGCTCCTGTGCGGACCCTCCCTGTCACCGAGGATTTTTTCACCAGGTGCGTGGTGGCAACCCTTGCCCCTCTTATACCTTTGGGCCTGCTGTCGCTACGCCCCCTGCAATGTGCAGCCCTCGCCTGGATGGCAAGACGCACAGGCGCAGGCTGGTCAGGGTTTCGCAGGTGTGTGTCAATACCCTTGCACCCTGGAAAGACGGGACATTCCGGCTGAGGGGTGTGCCCTTAGATGCTGTCCCCTCCCTGCCGGGAGGCTGTCATCAGTGGTCCTCCCGGGTCCGCACGCGCCGCATCAACGTGCTGGAGCTCTGGGCTCTGCACTTCACACTAACATTTTTTTTTGCAACTCCTGTGGGGGGGGGCACGTGCCGGGTCAGTCAGACAGTGTGTCCACTGTTCCTTGATCGGCCACCAGAGGGGGCCCCGACTCTGCACAGCTGCTGCAGGTGTCCCGGGGCCTCCTAGCGTGGACAGCTCCTCGCCTGCCCGGCCTTCGGGCGATGTTCCTGCCTGGAGACAGGAACCGGGTGACGGACTTCCTCTCCCGGCGCAAGCCGCCTTTGCAGAGGGTCCCCCAGAGGGCTCACGGGCTCCTCTTGGTGGCCCCCTTCCGACCGGGGAAACGTAGTTTCCACTGCTGCGGAGGCTCTGCTGCGACACGACATGACGCCCCCCAGAGGGACCGTCTTTTCCAGCCGGGGATTCAGGTTTTGCACCCCGACCCCGTCGTTTTTGGCTCTGAGTCTGGCCGCTGCGAACCCGTCAGGGCTGGCATCTCGAATGCCCATGTGCCTCCCACCCGCCTCTGGTATGAGTGCGAGTGGGGGAGATTCTCTGCCTGGTGTGCAGACGGGGCAGAGGACCCTGTTCTTTGCCCCGTGGCCACGATCCTGGGGTTCCTTTCGGTCCCTCCTGGATGGTGGCCGTGCTCAGTCCACTTTAAGGGTGCATGTGGCGGTCATTTCATCGCAACACGCCCTGGTTGAGAATGCCACCGTGGGGTGCCACCGGCTGGTTTCTCTTTCTCAGGGGGGCTCTGAGGCTACGCCCCCCCACCCCCCCGAGGGGCCCAAATGCCCCAGTTTTTGGTTCCATTCGATTTTATTTATATAGCGTCTAATACAACAGATGTTGTCTCTAGACGCTTTCCAGAGAACCAGAACATATACGTGAATATAAACCCCCGAGCAGTGTGGGACCTGCCCATGGTGCTAGGTGCCCTCTCTTCTCCACCCTTTTGGGCCCTTGGCCCGGGTGGGCCTGAAGTGGCTCTCTATGGAGATAGCTTTTCTCCTCGCCATGACATCGGCGAGTCGATGAGTTACATGCCCTGTCAGTCAGCTCAGGGGCTATGTTGTGGCCGAACGTGGCGTTCCTGCCCTAGGTCCTGCAGAGAGTGGGCCGAGCCCTTTGTGCCCCGTACGGGTCCTTGCTGCTTATGCTACCGCGCCTGTGCGACGGTCGGAGCAGCTTGTTCTCTGCCATGGTGGCCCCAACAGGGGGCGTGCTGTTTCTGGACAGCGCCGTCCCACTGGGTGGTGGACACCGTCGAACGCGCCCACAGGGCCAGTGGCCGCCCCTTACCAGTGGGGGTGAGGTGCCACTCAGCCAGAAGCGTTGCAGCTTCTTGGCTGCCCTGCAGGGGGTGCCTCTGGAGGACATCTGCACCGCGACTTCGTGGACGTCGCCAGACACGTTCTCCAGGTTTTACCGGATCAATGTCGCCACTCCCCAACCATTGGGCGTGGTTCTACTCCCGGGTCCTTCTGCCCCTGATCAGTGAGGTATGTGACCGGGATTCTATGTGACATTGTTGGTATTCGTCATCCAGTGCTTACAGCACCGCCTGGCGGTCAGTAGGGACGAAATAGAACGAAAGTTACGCCTGTAACTACGGTTCTATGAGTCCCGGATGACCGCCAGGCCTGCCGGTCACTCCGAATCCTCGTGCTCTCGCGAGAAGATTCTAGGAGAAGATCCCATGCTGACGCCGGAAGATATACCCTTCCGGGGGTCATGCAGGGGTCACGGGTGACGTGACATTGTTGGTATTGTACTCGACATGCGCATGCGCGAGGGGGAGATATCCAGTGCTTACAGCACCGCCTGGCGGTCATCCGGGACTCATAGAACCGTAGTTACAGGCGTAACTTTCGATACTGCAGGTTAAGTCAAAGTCCAAAGGAGTTTCTGATTACAGCTGACAAAGTAAGTGCACCAATCCAAAGGTTTGTGCTGCAACTTTGACATACCCAATGTTCTGATCCTACCTGGAAAAAAGTTTAATTCATTTTTATCATCCTGCATTTTCATCCATCTCTCAGTGCTGGACCACTGATCAACCATCACTAGCTCCAGAACAAGGACTGGAACGGATCAGCAGTGAGGAAGAAGAGGAGAGCGACCAAACAACCAGAGTTTTAAAGAGATTTACCACCACCGATGTAGACACAACATCTGCTCTGTCCCTCTAAAACCTTGTTTGGATATCTCAGACATCTTCTGCTGCAGATTGACTTTCAGATCCGAGTGATGCTCTATGCTGTCCTAAATAATTGCTCTTTTCACTTGACAGAAATATTTTCAGTCTTCAGAACTTCTTCAATGATATTTCTGTGTGTATATAATCCTACCTCAGTCAGAGCTTCCTCCAGCTGCAGCATTGAGAAGCAGCTGCTAGAGTCTATTTTCTTAATGACCAATGTTTACTTGAATAAAATCATCGTACTAAACAAGAAGTCTCCCCGTCGGGGAATCGAACCCCGGTCTTCTGCGTGACAGGCAGAGATACTGTCCACTATACTAACGAGGACAGCCATTTCTTTTTCTTTGAAGAAAATTACGGAAGGTCCTAACAGACGGTCCTGAAACCATAACATGAGTGAAAAGCAATATGCGTTGAGCATCTGACAGAGTGCTGTTCATGGTACCAGTAGCGTCTGGGTGTTTAGGGTACCAGGACCCTGGTCCTCCAGCTCCGCAGGCTGGCTCTTTCACTCCGGTGAGCCGGGTCTTTGGGGGGCTCCGGGTGAGCCGGGATGGAGGTGGTGTTTTGGGGCTGAATCCACGAGGCTAAGTGGCTTCGGGCCGGCTGTGGTGAGTTTTTCTCCGGGACGAGGGGAGGCGCGGCTGTCAGCCGTCTCAGCACGATTGGAACGCGGATGTAAGCCCCGCTATCCTCCGCTGGGTCTCCGCTGCCTCAGCACAAAGGGAATGCGGATGAAGCCGCGCGATTCTCGCCTGGTTCCCCAGATATAGCCAATAACATTTTTTTATACTTTCCTACAAACCTATTTCATTGTGTTCCAAATGCTCTGAAACGTGCTCTAAACCACTTTCTGGAAGAACCTTTTCGAACGTGGAAATTAGTCATTTACTCCGGTCGCGGTCCGCTAAACTCCCATGTCTGAAGGTGCCACGTAGCGCTAGCTTACGGTTTGTAATACGAGTCAGAGACCACCATGAGAGAGTTTAGAATATTCTGGAGGGTAGAAGGGCATCGTTCAGCCCGAGTTTAGACCGCTAAATCGCTCGGGTCGGGACTTCCAGCCGAGGACCGGTGATCGACGAAAAAGTGTCCGACAACGGTGCACCTTTCTCGGACTCGGTCGGCTAGAAGTCCCGGCCCTCGGCCCGGTTCTCATGAGTTTTAGAGGACCTCCAACAGGGTCTCTGGGACACCAAAGACGCTCATCCACGGTTGTTTCACCTCTTCAGCACCCAGCATTGCTGAGAAACCAGCCATCAGACTGTGTCAGGCAGTTAATACGTTTATTTTTTTCCTGAAAATTGGACATTTTAAAGTGTAGGTGAAAGGAGAATGACTGGCTCTTGGTCAGTTGTGGAACTGAGACAAAAAATAATTTCTGCATGAGACCCAATGCGAGAAAGAGATGGTCGGCCTTCCTGTCCTGTGCACCAAGAAGAGGACTGCAGTGGTTTTCCAAGTCCAGATAATGTTATTGCAAAGTCATACATGTTTCCGCCCAGTTTCGAACAGGGGACCTTTTGCGTGTTAGGCAAACGTGATAACCACTACACTACGGAAACTGACATGCTTTGAAAACAGCGGGCATAATGAAAGAAATCCTGTAAAAAATATCTGCTACAATTCTTGACAGCAAGATGGATACTGCAGGTTAAGTCAAAGTCCAAAGGAGTTTCTGATTACAGCTGACAAAGTAAGTGCACCAATCCAAAGGTTTGTGCTGCAACTTTGACATACCCAATGTTCTGATCCTACCTGGAAAAAAGTTTAATTCATTTTTATCATCCTGCATTTTCATCCATCTCTCAGTGCTGGACCACTGATCAACCATCACTAGCTCCAGAACAAGGACTGGAACGGATCAGCAGTGAGGAAGAAGAGGAGAGCGACCAAACAACCAGAGTTTTAAAGAGATTTACCACCACCGATGTAGACACAACATCTGCTCTGTCCCTCTAAAATCTTGTTTGGATATCTCAGACATCTTCTGCTGCAGATTGACTTTCAGATCCGAGTGATGCTCTATGCTGTCCTAAATAATTGCTCTTTTCACTTGACAGAAATATTTTCAGTCTTCAGAACTTCTTCAATGATATTTCTGTGTGTAAATAATCCTACCTCAGTCAGAGCTTCCTCCAGCTGCAGCATTGAGAAGCAGCTGCTAGAGTCTATTTTCTTAATGACCAATGTTTACTTGAATAAAATCATCGTACTAAACAAGAAATCCCCCAGTCGGGGAATCGAACCCCGGTCTTCTGCGTGACAGGCAGAGATACTGTCCACTATACTAACGAGGACAGCCATTTCTTTTTCTTTGAAGAAAATTACGGAAGGTCCTAACAGACGGTCCTGAAACCATAACATGAGTGAAAAGCAATATGCGTTGAGCATCTGACAGAGTGCTGTTCATGGTACCAGTAGCGTCTGGGTGTTTAGGGTACCAGGACCCTGGTCCTCCAGCTCCGCAGGCTGGCTCTTTCACTCCGGTGAGCCGGGTCTTTGGGGGGCTCCGGGTGAGCCGGGATGGAGGTGGTGTTTTGGGGCTGAATCCACGAGGCTAAGTGGCTTCGGGCCGGCTGTGATGAGTTTTTCTCCGTGACGAGGGGAGGCGCGGCTGTCAGCCATCTCAGTACGATTTGAACGTGGATGTAAGCCCCGCTATCATCCGCTGGGTCTCCGCTGCCTCAGCACGAAGGGAATGCGGATGAAGCCGCGCGATCCTCGCCTGGTTCCCCAGATATAGCCAATAACATTTTTTATACTTTCCTACAAACTATTTCATTGTGTTCCAAATGCTCTGAAACGTGCTCTAAACCACTTTCTGGAAGAACCTTTTTCGAACGTGGAAATTAGTCATTTACTCCGGTCGCGGTCCGCCAAACTCCCATGTCTGAAGGTGCCACGTAGCGCTAGCTTACGGTTTGTAATACGAGTCAGAGACCACCATGAGAGAGTTTAGAATATTCTGGAGGGTAGAAGGGCATCGTTCAGCCCGAGTTTAGACCGCTAAATCGCTCGGGTCGGGACTTCCAGCCGAGGACCGGTGATCGACGAAAAAGTATCCGACAACGGTGCACCTTTCACGGACTCGGTCGGCTGGAAGTCCCGGCCCTCGGCCCGGTTCTCATGAGTTTTAGAGGACCTCCAACGGGGTCTCTGGGACACCAAAGACGCTCATCCACGGTTGTTTCACCTCTTCAGCACCCAGCATTGCTGAGAAACCAGCCATCAGCCTGTGTCAGGCAGTTAATAAGTTTATTTTTTTCCTGAAAATTGGACATTTTAAAGTGTAGGTGAAAGGAGAATGACTGGCTCTTGGTCAGTTGTGGAACTGAGACAAAAAATCCTTTCTGCATGAGACCCAATGCGAGAAAGAGATGGTCGGCCTTCCTGTCCTGTGCACCAAGAAGAGGACTGCAGTGGTTTTCCAAGTCCAGATAATGTTATTGCAAAGTCATACATGTTTCCGCCCAGTTTCGAACAGGGGACCTTTTGCGTGTTAGGCAAACGTGATAACCACTACACTACGGAAACTGACATGCTTTGAAAACAGCGGGCATAATGAAAAAAATCCTGTAAAAAATATCTGCTACAATTCTTGACAGCAAGATGGATACTGCAGGTTAAGTCAAAGTCCAAAGGAGTTTCTGATTACAGCTGACAAAGTAAGTGCACCAATCCAAAGGTTTGTGCTGCAACTTTGACATACCCAATGTTCTGATCCTACCTGGAAAAAAGTTTAATTCATTTTTATCATCCTGCATTTTCATCCATTTCTCAGTGCTGGACCACTGATCAACCATCACTAGCTCCAGAACAAGGACTGGAACGGATCAGCAGTGAGGAAGAAGAGGAGAGCGACCAAACAACCAGAGTTTTAAAGAGATTTACCACCACCGATGTAGACACAACATCTGCTTTGTCCCTCTAAAACCTTGTTTGGATATCTCAGACATCTTCTGCTGCAGATTGACTTTCAGATCCGAGTGATGCTCTATGCTGTCCTAAATAATTGCTCTTTTCACTTGACAGAAATATTTTCAGTCTTCAGAACTTCTTCAATGATATTTCTGTGTGTATATAATCCTACCTCAGTCAGAGCTTCCTCCAGCTGCAGCATTGAGAAGCAGCTGCTAGAGTCTATTTTCTTAATGACCAATGTTTACTTGAATAAAATCATCGTACTAAACAAGAAGTCTCCCCGTCGGGGAATCGAACCCCGGTCTTCTGCGTGACAGGCAGAGATACTGTCCACTATACTAACGAGGACAGCCATTTCTTTTTCTTTGAAGAAAATTACGGAAGGTCCTAACAGACGGTCCTGAAACCATAACATGAGTGAAAAGCAATATGCGTTGAGCATCTGACAGAGTGCTGTTCATGGTACCAGTAGCGTCTGGGTGTTTAGGGTACCAGGACCCTGGTCCTCCAGCTCCGCAGGCTGGCTCTTTCACTCCGGTGAGCCGGGTCTTTGGGGGGCTCCGGGTGAGCCGGGATGGAGGTGGTGTTTTGGGGCTGAATCCACGGGGCTAAGTGGCTTTGGGCCGGCTGTGGTGAGTTTTTCTCCGGGACGAGGGGAGGCGCGGCTGTCAGCCGTCTCAGTACGATTGGAACGTGGATGTAAGCCCCGCTATCATCCGCTGGGTCTCCGCTGCCTCAGCACGAAGGGAATGCGGATGAAGCCGCGCGATCCTCGCCTGGTTCCCCAGATATAGCCAATAACATTTTTTATACTTTCCTACAAACTATTTCATTGTGTTCCAAATGCTCTGAAACGTGCTCTAAACCACTTTCTGGAAGAACCTTTTTCGAACGTGGAAATTAGTCATTTACTCCGGTCGCGGTCCGCCAAACTCCCATGTCTGAAGGTGCCACGTAGCGCTAGCTTACGGTTTGTAATACGAGTCAGAGACCACCATGAAAGAGTTTAGAATATTCTGGAGGGTAGAAGGGCATCGTTCAGCCCGAGTTTAGACCGCTAAATCGCTCGGGTCGGGACTTCCAGCCGAGGACCGGTGATCGACGAAAAAGTATCCGACAACGGTGCACCTTTCTCGGACTCGGTCGGCTGGAAGTCCCGGCCCTCGGCCCGGTTCTCATGAGTTTTAGAGGACCTCCAACAGGGTCTCTGGGACACCAAAGACGCTCATCCACGGTTGTTTCACCTCTTCAGCACCCAGCATTGCTGAGAAACCAGCCATCAGACTGTGTCAGGCAGTTAATAAGTTTATTTTTTTCCTGAAAATTGGACATTTTAAAGTGTAGGTGAAAGGAGAATGACTGGCTCTTGGTTAGTTGTGGAACTGAGACAAAAAATAATTTCTGCATGAGACCCAATGCGAGAAAGAGATGGTCGGACTTCCTGTCCTGTGCACCAAGAAGAGGACTGCAGTGGTTTTCCAAGTCCAGATAATGTTATTGCAAAGTCATACATGTTTCCGCCCAGTTTCGAACAGGGGACCTTTTGCGTGTTAGGCAAACGTGATAACCACTACACTACGGAAACTGACATGCTTTGAAAACAGCAGGCATAATGAAAGAAATCCTGTAAAAAATATCTGCTACAATTCTTGACAGCAAGATGGATACTGCAGGTTAAGTCAAAGTCCAAAGGAGTTTCTGATTACAGCTGACAAAGTAAGTGCACCAATCCAAAGGTTTGTGCTGCAACTTTGACATACCCAATGTTCTGATCCTACCTGGAAAAAAGTTTAATTCATTTTTATCATCCTGCATTTTCATCCATCTCTCAGTGCTGGACCACTGATCAACCATCACCAGCTCCAGAACAAGGACTGGAACGGATCAGCAGTGAGGAAGAAGAGGAGAGCGACCAAACAACCAGAGTTTTAAAGAGATTTACCACCACCGATGTAGACACAACATCTGCTCTGTCCCTCTAAAACCTTGTTTGGATATCTCAGACATCTTCTGCTGCAGATTGACTTTCAGATCCGAGTGATGCTCTATGCTGTCCTAAATAATTGCTCTTTTCACTTGACAGAAATATTTTCAGTCTTCAGAACTTCTTCAATGATATTTCTGTGTGTATATAATCCTACCTCAGTCAGAGCTTCCTCCAGCTGCAGCATTGAGAAGCAGCTGCTAGAGTCTATTTTCTTAATGACCAATGTTTACTTGAATAAAATCATCGTACTAAACAAGAAGTCTCCCCGTCGGGGAATCGAACCCCGGTCTTCTGCGTGACAGGCAGAGATACTGTCCACTATACTAACAAGGACAGCCATTTCTTTTTCTTTGAAGAAAATTACGGAAGGTCCTAACAGACGGTCCTGAAACCATAACATGAGTGAAAAGCAATATGCGTTGAGCATCTGACAGAGTGCTGTTCATGGTACCAGTAGCGTCTGGGTGTTTAGGGTACCAGGACCCTGGTCCTCCAGCTCCGCAGGCTGGCTCTTTCACTCCGGTGAGCCGGGTCTTTGGGGGGCTCCGGGTGAGCCGGGATGGAGGTGGTGTTTTGGGGCTGAATCCACGAGGCTAAGTGGCTTCGGGCCGGCTGTGGTGAGTTTTTCTCCGGGACGAGGGGAGGCGCGGCTGTCAGCCGTCTCAGCACGATTGGAACGCGGATGTAAGCCCCGCTATCCTCCGCTGGGTCTCCGCTGCCTCAGCACAAAGGGAATGCGGATGAAGCCGCGCGATTCTCGCCTGGTTCCCCAGATATAGCCAATAACATTTTTTTATACTTTCCTACAAACCTATTTCATTGTGTTCCAAATGCTCTGAAACGTGCTCTAAACCACTTTCTGGAAGAACCTTTTCGAACGTGGAAATTAGTCATTTACTCCGGTCGCGGTCCGCTAAACTCCCATGTCTGAAGGTGCCACGTAGCGCTAGCTTACGGTTTGTAATACGAGTCAGAGACCACCATGAGAGAGTTTAGAATATTCTGGAGGGTAGAAGGGCATCGTTCGGCCCGAGTTTAGACCGCTAAATCGCTCGGGTCGGGACTTCCAGCCGAGGACCGGTGATCGACGAAAAAGTGTCCGACAACGGTGCACCTTTCTCGGACTCGGTCGGCTAGAAGTCCCGGCCCTCGGCCCGGTTCTCATGAGTTTTAGAGGACCTCCAACGGGGTCTCTGGGACACCAAAGACGCTCATCCACGGTTGTTTCACCTCTTCAGCACCCAGCATTGCTGAGAAACCAGCCATCAGCCTGTGTCAGGCAGTTAATAAGTTTATTTTTTTCCTGAAAATTGGACATTTTAAAGTGTAGGTGAAAGGAGAATGACTGGCTCTTGGTCAGTTGTGGAACTGAGACAAAAAAAATCATTTCTGCATGAGACCCAATGCGAGAAAGAGATGGTCGGCCTTCCTGTCCTGTGCACCATGAAGAGGACTGCAGTGGTTTCCAAGTCCAGATAATGTTATTGCAAAGCCATACACGTTTCCGCCCAGTTTCGAACAGGGGACCTTTTGCGTGTTAGGCAAACGTGATAACCACTACACTACGGAAACTGACATGCTTTGAAAACAGCGGGCATAATGAAAAAAATCCTGTAAAAAATATCTGCTACAATTCTTGACAGCAAGATGGATACTGCAGGTTAAGTCAAAGTCCAAAGGAGTTTCTGATTACAGCTGACAAAGGAAGTGCACCAATCCAAAGGTTTGTGCTGCAACTTTGACATACCCAATGTTCTGATCCTACCTGGAAAAAAGTTTAATTAATTTTTATCATCCTGCATTTTCATCCATCTCTCAGTGCTGGACCACTGATCAACCATCACTAGCTCCAGAACAAGGACTGGAACGGATCAGCAGTGAGGAAGAAGAGGAGAGCGACCAAACAACCAGAGTTTTAAAGAGATTTACCACCACCGATGTAGACACAACATCTGCTCTGTCCCTCTAAAATCTTGTTTGGATATCTCAGACATCTTCTGCTGCAGATTGACTTTCAGATCCGAGTGATGCTCTATGCTGTCCTAAATAATTGCTCTTTTCACTTGACAGAAATATTTTCAGTCTTCAGAACTTCTTCAATGATATTTCTGTGTGTAAATAATCCTACCTCAGTCAGAGCTTCCTCCAGCTGCAGCATTGAGAAGCAGCTGCTAGAGTCTATTTTCTTAATGACCAATGTTTACTTGAATAAAATCATCGTACTAAACAAGAAATCCCCCAGTCGGGGAATCGAACCCCGGTCTTCTGCGTGACAGGCAGAGATACTGTCCACTATACTAACGAGGACAGCCATTACTTTTTCTTTGAAGAAAATTACGGAAGGTCCTAACAGACGGTCCTGAAACCATAACATGAGTGAAAAGCAATATGCGTTGAGCATCTGACAGAGTGCTGTTCATGGTACCAGTAGCGTCTGGGTGTTTAGGGTACCAGGACCCTGGTCCTCCAGCTCCGCAGGCTGGCTCTTTCACTCCGGTGAGCCGGGTCTTTGGGGGGCTCCGGGTGAGCCGGGATGGAGGTGGTGTTTTGGGGCTGAATCCACGAGGCTAAGTGGCTTCGGGCCGGCTGTGGTGAGTTTTTCTCCGTGACGAGGGGAGGCGCGGCTGTCAGCCATCTCAGTACGATTTGAACGTGGATGTAAGCCCCGCTATCATCCGCTGGGTCTCCGCTGCCTCAGCACGAAGGGAATGCGGATGAAGCCGCGCGATCCTCGCCTGGTTCCCCAGATATAGCCAATAACATTTTTTATACTTTCCTACAAACTATTTCATTGTGTTCCAAATGCTCTGAAACGTGCTCTAAACCACTTTCTGGAAGAACCTTTTTCGAACGTGGAAATTAGTCATTTACTCCGGTCGCGGTCCGCCAAACTCCCATGTCTGAAGGTGCCACGTAGCGCTAGCTTACGGTTTGTAATACGAGTCAGAGACCACCATGAGAGAGTTTAGAATATTCTGGAGGGTAGAAGGGCATCGTTCAGCCCGAGTTTAGACCGCTAAATCGCTCGGGTCGGGACTTCCAGCCGAGGACCGGTGATCGACGAAAAAGTATCCGACAACGGTGCACCTTTCACGGACTCGGTCGGCTGGAAGTCCCGGCCCTCGGCCCGGTTCTCATGAGTTTTAGAGGACCTCCAACGGGGTCTCTGGGACACCAAAGACGCTCATCCACGGTTGTTTCACCTCTTCAGCACCCAGCATTGCTGAGAAACCAGCCATCAGCCTGTGTCAGGCAGTTAATAAGTTTATTTTTTTCCTGAAAATTGGACATTTTAAAGTGTAGGTGAAAGGAGAATGACTGGCTCTTGGTCAGTTGTGGAACTGAGACAAAAAATCCTTTCTGCATGAGACCCAATGCGAGAAAGAGATGGTCGGCCTTCCTGTCCTGTGCACCAAGAAGAGGACTGCAGTGGTTTTCCAAGTCCAGATAATGTTATTGCAAAGTCATACATGTTTCCGCCCAGTTTCGAACAGGGGACCTTTTGCGTGTTAGGCAAACGTGATAACCACTACACTACGGAAACTGACATGCTTTGAAAACAGCGGGCATAATGAAAAAAATCCTGTAAAAAATATCTGCTACAATTCTTGACAGCAAGATGGATACTGCAGGTTAAGTCAAAGTCCAAAGTCGTTTCTGATTACAGCTGACAAAGTAAGTGCACCAATCCAAAGGTTTGTGCTGCAACTTTGACATACCCAATGTTCTGATCCTACCTGGAAAAAAGTTTAATTCATTTTTATCATCCTGCATTTTCATCCATCTCTCAGTGCTGGACCACTGATCAACCATCACTAGCTCCAGAACAAGGACTGGAACGGATCAGCAGTGAGGAAGAAGAGGAGAGCGACCAAACAACCAGAGTTTTAAAGAGATTTACCACCACCGATGTAGACACAACATCTGCTCTGTCCCTCTAAAATCTTGTTTGGATATCTCAGACATCTTCTGCTGCAGATTGACTTTCAGATCCGAGTGATGCTCTATGCTGTCCTAAATAATTGCTCTTTTCACTTGACAGAAATATTTTCAGTCTTCAGAACTTCTTCAATGATATTTCTGTGTGTATATAATCCTACCTCAGTCAGAGCTTCCTCTGATCCAGCTGCAGCATTGAGAAGCAACTGCTAGAGTCTATTTTCTTAATGACCAATGTTTACTTGAATAAAATCATCGTACTAAACAAGAAGTCTCCCCGTCGGGGAATCGAACCCCGGTCTTCTGCGTGACAGGCAGAGATACTGTCCACTATACTAACGAGGACAGCCATTCCTTTTTCTTTGAAGAAAATTACGGAAGGTCCTAAAAGACGGTCCTGAAACCATAACATGAGTGAAAAGCAAAATGCGTTGAGCATCTGACAGAGTGCTGTTCATGGTACCAGTAGCGTCTGGGTGTTTAGGGTACCAGGACCCTGGTCCTCCAGCTCCGCAGGCTGGCTCTTTCACTCCGGTGAGCCGGGTCTTTGGGGGGCTCCGGGTGAGCCGGGATGGAGGTGGTGTTTTGGGGCTGAATCCACAAGGCTAAGTGGCTTTGGGCCGGCTGTGGTGAGTTTTTCTCCGGGACGAGGGGAGGCGCGGCTGTCAGCCGTCTCAGCACGATTGGAACGTGGATGTAAGCCCCGCTATCCTCCGCTGGGTCTCCGCTGCCTCAGCACGAAGGGAATGCGGATGAAGCCGCGCGATTCTTGCCTGGTTCCCCAGATATAGCCAATAACATTTTTTATACTTTCCTACAAACTATTTCATTGTGTTCCAAATGCTCTGAAACGTGCTCTAAACCACTTTCTGGAAGAACCTTTTCGAACGTGGAAATTAGTCACTTACTCCGGGCGCGGTCCGCCAAACTCGCATGTCTGAAGGTGCCACGTAGCGCTAGCTTACGGTTTGTAATACGAGTCAGAGACCACCATGAGAGAGTTTAGAATATTCTGGAGGGTAGAAGGGCATCGTTCGGCCCGAGTTTAGACCGCTAAATCGCTCGGGTCGGGACTTCCAGCCGAGGACCGGTGATCGACGAAAAAGTTTCCGACAACGGTGCACCTTTCTCGGACTCGGTCGGCTGGAAGTCCCGGCCCTCGGCCCGGTTCTCATGAGTTTTAGAGGACCTCCAACGGGGTCTCTGGGACACCAAAGACGCTCATCCACGGTTGTTTCACCTCTTCAGCACCCAGCATTGCTGAGAAACCAGCCATCAGCCTGTGTCAGGCAGTTAATAAGTTTATTTTTTTCCTGAAAATTGGACATTTTAAAGTGTAGGTGAAAGGAGAATGACTGGCTCTTGGTCAGTTGTGGAACTGAGACAAAAAATCCTTTCTGCATGAGACCCAATGCGAGAAAGACATGGTCGGCCTTCCTGTCCTGTGCACCAAGAAGAGGACTGTGAGATTAATCTTAAGTGTTTAAACAAGTCTGTCCTTATGAAATTATAAAACTATCGGAATAGGCTTAATTAGGTCAGCTCAGAGAAAGCTGACTGCTGCGTTTTGCACATCTTTACTATTGTTAACAGAAGTCACAGGACAGACCATTTCCTGCGGGTATTTAGGGGGGTTGTCCGCTCTGTCAAAACAGTTGACTATTGTGCAGTTGTCCAGTAGTTCCTGTTGTCCAGAGGGGGCCTCATTTGACCCCTTTGACCTTCGTGGTTCTTAAAGACTTTTACCCTGGCTGCTGGTTATCACATGTTAACAGATGACAGGCCAGCTCTTCCTGAGTTTGGTCTGACCAAACAACTATCCCATTGTTAGTTGACCATCTGATGACAACAATAACCTCTTGACCATTTAAGGATTCTTAAAAGGATGTCTGTTGCTCTGCACACCACAGATAAGTTGTTAATTAACTGAAAAGTCATACGTATGACTTTTCAACAATCATCTGATCTGTTTCTCCATCTGTTTCTTCTAATTGTTCATTGTGTACCGAATATGGTAAAGTTTCCTGTTTGAAATCTCAATAAAAGGGCAATGCACTGAGGGAATGTCGAAGCACTTTCAACAGCATTCACAAGAGAGTCTTCGTTGCTCCGAAAGCTGTGACTTTGCTTCCCTCTTGCAAGAGCGCATTTAAAAACTCATTTCCAAGTCTTTGGTGTTTTTCTTTGTTAGAAGCTGGGTTTGATGTTGATTAAGACCTAACATTTTTGGTGCCGAAACCCGGGACTCAAGATCTGAGACTCGGGAACGGCGTAGGACCGAAGAGGCTACCTGTCGACAGCCGTTACGACTTTAGGAACGGGGCTAGCAGGAGTTGGTCCTGCGCTGGTCCGGAGTCCGGTGACGAGTCCACGAACCGGGGAAGACACCTGAGACGGGTAAGACCTCCTCTTACTTAAATACTTAGAGTATTGAAGTATTTTTGTGTAAAATACGAGTGAAATTCTGTGTACACTGACTTGGTTGGTGAAAGAAGTGTTGGTCGAGGTCTGGGACCAATTTTTAAGTTCAGGGAACTTTTAAAAGACACTATTGCCTGGGGCTAGTGCAAAAGCCAACACTCACTCGGTCTAAGGACCGGCTTTAAGATCAGGGATTTTAAAGTACAGGATAACAAGAGGAGGGTTTCTATTTGGAAATGGTTTTTAATGGTTTGTTTAATGTTTGTCTTGTCTAAATGTTCCTTGTTTAAATGTTCAAAGATTGAAACTGTCTATTGACAATATTGTGGTTTCTAAAAATATGAAGTAAAAGTTTCAATTGCCACTAAATAAACTAGCACTAAAAACCAAACTGTTAAAACAAAACGTATGAACTAGAAGAAAGTTAAAACAAAAGATTGCTAAAATAACAAATACGTGATTAAACTAAAATTTATAGTGAACCTAAAGAAAATATTCCAACAAACTCTTAGTTGACGGGACGTCCCTGAAAATAGGTAAATCAAAATATTGTGCGAAAAATATACAGGACTTAAAAGATAAAAAATAATTCAAGGCTAAAAGTAAAACTGACTGAACGTTCAAAATGGGACAAAAGTCCAGCAAAAAGGTACCACCAGACACACGGTTTATGATGCAACGTTTTCCTGAAAGTTGCAAACCTGTGAAAAAGTGGCAGAAGAAACATGGTTTTGATGGTAAATTTGACACTTCTAAACTGCTTGAAATAAAAAGAACATTGCAGCATGAAGAGAGGATAAGGAATGGCAAAGCGGGTGATAAAATACGAAAACAGTTGAAGAATGTTGAAGTGTGGATTGCACAAGCAAGACAAAGAGAAGCAGATCGTGAAGCGAAGAAAGAAAGAAAAATGTTGACGAAAGAAAGCTATACTGCAGCTCTGATGAATATTAGACCAGATGAGGAGACGGGCGCACGCTCACGCAACGCTCAGCCGGATGATGTCCCAGTGCTGGCTCCGCCCCCACAACCCATCCCAGTGCTGGCCCCACCTCCACAACATGGCGCCTCACCTACAGTTGTAGTCCGCACACTAGAGGGAGCCACAACCCATGAAAGAAACGAGGTTTGGTCACCAGTACAGACCAGAAATCAGCGACAGATGAAGGGAAAAGACAGACTTTACCCTCTACTCACCGTCCCAAGTGGTTATGAAGACCCACCACCATATCCACCCGCTCAACTTCAACCTGGGCCACCACCATCCCAGCTCTACCCCTTAGTCCAGGTCGCAAACCCCCACTATGGTCTCGACAATGACCAGGACAGGACTCTGAGAGTTTTTCGCCCGTGGACTGAGACCGAATGCAGAGATGCCTGCAAAGGCCTGGGAGACCCCACTGCCACCCCCGGAAAATGGATAGAAAATTTCCGTCTACTCTGTGATTCATATGGACTAAATGGGATCGAGGTAGAAAGAGCTTTCAGAACCAGCTTGGGCCACAATTGGACGAGGGTTAAAGGAAATTTTAACCCGAGGGATAATCAAAATGACATTCTACAACCAGGAGATGCCCTCAGAGGACGGGTGGATGAAGTGATGAGACGAGTCCGCGATGCCTGGACTGCCGCCCCAGATTATGGTAAAATCAATACCACCGCCCAAAGGGAAGATGAAGATGTCCATATGTTCAGAGGAAGAATGGAAGAGATCTTCAAAGCCCACAGTGGGCTGGAGGAAGACCAGGATCCTGAAGGTGCTTACCAAAGACAACTACAGCAAAGCATCATGGCAGGCTTCCTCCCACGAATTTCAGGTTTCATCACCAAACACTGCGTCACCCATCGTACCCAGAACATGGCACAAATGATGGAGTGGGCTGCTCATGCTGAGTCAGTCCACAAGAAGAAAACTACCCCCACCACCCAAGTCCACGCCCTGGCCCAAGCTCTGGCAGCCCTGACCCATTCAGAGAAAGATCAGGAAGAAGAAGAAGAAGAAGAGGAAGTTCTTTACAAAGAAAATAAAAGATTCCCCAGGAAGTCTGATCGCCCCGGAGAAGGACGCTTAAGAAGACCAAGACGTGTTAATGGAAAATGCTTCAACTGCCACCAACTAGGCCACTACGCTAGAGACTGCCCTGAGCCTCCCAGGGGGAAGCGTCCACCACCACATAACCCGCATCACGGTGACCACCAAGAATGACGCCAAAAGAATTCAGTGGAGAAAAAAGGGGATGATGACAACGAGACCCCTATCCCTGTTGACATTCTTGACTTGACCCAATTGTGCTCTCTCAACTCATCAGATCCAAAGAAGCCATATTACACCCTAAGATTAGGCCCCTCAAGAAAAGCCATAAGGTTTTTGTGTGACTCCGGTGCCGACAAATCAGTTCTGAAAGACAAAGCTCCAGGAGTAGAGCCAGGAAAGAAGCTGATCACAGTAGTCGCCTCGGGGGGCCACACCTGTTTACTGAAATGGTCCAAACCAATTGATTTCGAAGACGAAGACGGAGATGTTAGTACAACTGAGTTTGTGCTAAGTCCACACTGTCCAGTAAACCTTCTAGGGAGAGATCTCCTATTGAAATTAAAGATCAGTCTAATCCCGACCGACGATGGGATAGAAGCTAGGAAATTCACTGATGATCTAAGTAACGAGATCAACGTCCATGTGATCCAAGGGACTGGAGAACCAAAAAAGTTCTACACCTTGGACCCCATACCTGGGGGTCCCGGTTCAGTAGTAAGCGCCTTGGAGGGCAAAATCAGTGCAGTAAAAGGTGAACATCAAACCAAGTGGCCTCTCCACGTCACCATGAGAGTTGGACCTGGAGACGAGCAGTACAACCACAAGTTTGAACACTTGGGCCCCCAAACGCTCACAGTTAACCACTTGTTCACTAACACCGGTGGAGATGCATGGGTTACAGTCAGTATGCCCACCAAAGCAAGAACCCTCTGGTGTTTCTCCTCAAACACCACACCACACATCTCCCTCTCCAAAAAACCAGGGAGACGCTGGAAAGACCTAGGCCAAATAGCATTCACATTTAAGAGCATGCCAGAAAAGAAATGGACACAAACTGGACCAAAAACTGCTGAATATGAGTCCAAAGAATATGGCCTAGTAAAGAGAACAGCCCTCAGCTGGACCACTGTGGCACAGACGAAGACTCATTTGACAGAATGACATCAGAATCTCATCTGCCATACTGCAGAAGATTTCCCTGGTGTCCCAGCCACCTTGTGGTCAGCATCAAAGACCGATGTAGGACTGATGACTACAGCCAAGGAAGTAGTCATCATACCTAAGACCTCTCATAGACCTAGACTAAAACAATATCCATTAAAACCAGATGCAATTGAAGGAATAAGACCAGTAATTGAAGATATGGTGAAAGCGGGTGTGCTAGTTGAAGATCCCACATGTGAGTGCAATACCCCCATCTTTCCGGTCAAGAAGGCTGAAACTGGAACATGGAGACTAGTCCATGACCTCAGACATGTCAACACTGCTGTCCAATCAAGGGCCCCCTGTGTACCAGACCCATACACGTTGCTGAACGAGCTAAAACCCCAGCAAGAGTATTTTACTGTGGTAGACCTCAGCAACGCCTTCTTCTCCATCCCACTGAACCGACAGGCCCGCCACTGGTTCGGCTTCACGTTTGAAGGCCACAAATACACATATACCCGTCTTCCCCAAGGTTTTTGTGATAGCCCAACAATCTTTTCTCAGGAGATAATGGCATGTCTGAGTACACATCAACATTCACCAATGACCCAGATTCTGGTATATGTAGATGACATTCTAATAGCCAGTCCAACAGAAGAAGAATGCAAAGAAGAAACAATTGCTCTGCTCAAGCACCTGGAGGAAACTGGAAACAAAGCCTCATTAAAGAAACTCCAATTCTGCCAGAAGGAAGTGGTTTTCCTTGGACACAATGTCTCTCAAGCAGGAAAGAGCCTGACTGAGAACAGGAGGGAAGCCATCAGAAATTGTCCAAAACCCACTAACAAAAAACAGATGATGGCATTCCTAGGATTAACCAATTATTGCAGAAGTTGGATCCCAAACTTTGCAGAGCTCACACAACCACTGTTGGATCTCATCTACACCGTGGAAATGTCAATGAAAGACCCAATTCCATGGACCCCAGAAGGCACCCAAGCATTTGAGGAGGTGAAAACTGTGATTCTGAACTCTGGAGTTCTGGCCCTACCAAACTACAACAAGGCATTCATCCAGACAGTAGACTGTAAAGGTACATTCATGACCTCAGTGCTACTACAGACATTTGGGGACAAACTAAGGCCAGTAGCGTTCTACTCCAAAAGGTTGGACCCAGTAGCAGCTGCACTGCCTTCTTGTGTTAGAGCAGTGTGCGCAGCTGCATTGGCCATACAGGCCTCAGCTGAACTGGTGTTGTTTCACCCCCTCACCCTAAAAGTGCCACATGCTGTTGATATGCTAATCACCAGCACTAAAATGTCATTCATGTCGCCTGCCAGACACTTGTCAATTACTGCAACACTGCTATCCCAACCACACCTGACGTTGCAGAGATGCAACACTCTGAATCCAGCCACACTTCTCCCCACAGAAGACGACGGCGACCCGCACCACTGTGTGGAAAGAACAGACAGCTGTTGCAAACCAAGACCTGACCTACTAGACATGCCCATTCCAGACAGCACATATGTCTATGTAGATGGATCAGCCTCAAAATCACCTGAAGGAAAGAACCAAGTCGGTTATGCAGTAGTCACGGATGACGAAGTTCTGCATGCTGAAAAACTGCCATCCAATCAATCAGCTCAATCTGCAGAAATCCAAGCCTTGACAAAAGCCTGTCAACTGTTTGAAGGAGAAATAGTCACAATATTCACAGACAGCCAATATGCACACTCGGTCCTCCATGTATTCTCCGCCCAATGGAACCGGCGAGGAATGAAGACATCCACAGGGAAACCAGTGGAACATGCAGCCTTATTGAAAGAACTCCTCAAATCAGTACTGCTCCCCAAAGAAATAGCAGTATGCAAATGCAAGGCTCACACCAAAGGAATCGACAGAATCACCAAAGGAAACGCTAAAGCAGATGAAGCGGCCAAAGCAGCAGCTCAAAAAACCACAACTGACATCATGACCAACACACAAATGGACACCATTCCAACTCAAATTTTGATTGACATGCAAAACAATGCTCCGCAAAGAGAGAAAGACATTTGGCTAAATGAGGGTGCTACTGTAACTCTAGAAGGCCTCTATGTAGTGCAAAATAGACCTGTACTCCCAAAAAATCTGTTCCCCCTGGTGGCTAAATTGAGCCATGGGAAATCCCATGTCTCAACAGGAGGGATGCAAAGTATGGTACATGAAATATTCCATACATCACCAGGTCTAAATACCTACTTTAAAAAATTTTGTAGGAGCTGCCTAACTTGTTGCAGGCACAACACGCAAGGCAATGTAAGACCTAAAAGAGGTCAGTGTCCCCAAGGGACCTATCCATTTGAAGTTATCCATATGGATTTCATTGAGCTGTCCAGAAGTGGGCAATACAAGTATTGCCTAGTGTTAATTGACTCATTATCCAAATGGGTTGAAATAGTCCCGGCCAAAACAGCTGACGCACTCACAGTAGCTAAAGCCATTTGCAAACACATAATTCCAGAACATGGCATTCCAAGATTAATTTGGAGTGATAATGGTGCACATTTTGTGAACACTGTAGTCCAAAACATGGCTAAACACCTAGGTATCAATCTAAAGAACCACTGTGCCTATCACCCACAAAGTGCAGGCCTAGTGGAACGAACTAATGGCACTGTTAAGCTAAGGCTCAGAAAAACCATGGAAGAAACTGGAAAACCATGGCCTGAATGCCTGCCATTAGTCAAAATGTACATGAGAATCGTTCCAAACCCATCAGGGCTCACACCCTTTGAGGTAGTGCATGGTCGCCCGTTCCAACTCCCCCTATGGGAGGGAGAGCCGTGGCAAGAGAAAACCGAAGAGGCAGATCCACTTTCGATGTGGATGAGTAAATTGTTTGCTGAGAAAGATGTTCAAAGTTCCTGTAAGCTGCCGCTTTCTCCTCTCCCTTCTACGCAGGAATTGCTGAAACCAGGTGACCAGATCCTGGTTCGAGTGGTGAAACGAAAGACGTGGTCATCACCCCGATGGGACGGCCCTTTTGTCGTCCAGATCACGACCCCGACAGCAGTAAAGATTGCTGAACGATCTACGTGGGTTCACCAGTCGCAGTGCAAACTAGTAAAAAACTTTCCAGACCCTGAGTAGGCCGGAAGTCGGACGGTATCAAAACCTTTGTCCGCCGAAGAACTCATCTGACGCCTACTCGCCAGCCACGGGTCGTGCCCCCTTGCACTGCCATCATGAGAATTCCACTCATCATCATGGCCATTGTGGTCCTCTTGACCACAATCTGGCTCCTGGTGGAGAAGAATGAAGAGGAGCCCCGAGAGAAGAGATCAATAGCGGCCATACCAATCCGCAAGTGGTATGAAGTCAAACAACCCAAGACTCGGTTTGAAATGAACATGTGGTACAATTTTGCTGGGTTTATAGCTAAGGAACAGAACATGTCTAATTGCTATGTGTGTAGCCGAATGCCTTTGTCAGCAGGTAGCCCACCAGTACACCCCATTCCCATAGACCCACGCAATGGTTCGTACTACCCTGATATATTGAAATCCAGGTACAGCTCAGGCTATTTGCTAAATTACGTTAAAGGATTCAACAGGACGGCCCCAGCTAATAAAGGCCGTGGGTTTAGCCATCTCCTATCATACGATTGGTCTTCCCCAATCATGATACAGGAAATACCGTTCCCACAACACCTTAAAGCAGTCTGTTACAGCAACGAAATAGATTTTGGGAAACCCACATTCGTAGGAGAAGTCCCAATCTCTAAGTGCTCCATTAATCTAGCCGCTTGCGGCCGGAACACAGCTGACCCGACCAAATTTGACAAAACATTTTTGCCCACGAATGCCACTTGTACTGAGTACTATGCAGCTCCTGATGCAGTTGGGACTGACCCACAAGATGATATCTCTTGGATGTGTGGCAACTCAATCTATCTACTCCTCCCACCAGGATGGGTAGGTAGATGTATGATGGTAAGATTGGTTCAAGACGCATTTGTGTTTCGTGGACACCATACCCCCGCACGTACTAAACGTGCCACAGGTATCCTCCCCCATGACTCAGTCTGGGGTAGAGATGTCCCCGATGACCATAAACTCTGGTCAACAAGCCAAAAGATAGTTTTGTCAGCCCTTCCCCAGTTGGGAGTCGCAAAGACCATGTTAAGGATTGAGACTATAAATTATCGCATGGGTCTGTTCATTAACTCCACTCTTAAAGCCTTAGGAGGAGTGGCAACTGAAATGGCTGCCATTAGAGAAATGGAGCTCCAAGATAGAACTGTGTTGGATTTGATAACTGCTAAGGATGGTGGAGTCTGTGCAATGATTGGGGAACACTGCTGTACATTCATCCCTGATGTACTGAAGGTAATATTACTACAGCTATAGCCGAATTACGTCAGTTGGCCAAAGTCGTGTCAGAAGACAGGCGCTCAGCAGGTACCACTTTTTGGTCCTGGCTGATCTCAGGACACTGGACTGACATAATGACTAAAATTATGATTCCATTCATTACTGTTCTGGTACTGTTCTGTGTTTTTACTGCCTGTATCATTCCGTGTCTCCGTGCGATGGTCCAAAGGTCCATCCAAACTTCATTAGTCCAGTATTCTGAAGTCCATTACCAGCAACTCCAACAAACCTAACCTGAAGAATGTGGCTACCCCAACAGAATTAATGACGAGAATGTCCATGATGGCACCAGAATGTAAACTGTTTCATTTTGTTTGTCAATAGTTGCATTAGTAAATTTGCATTAAGTATGTTATAAACTTTCCCCTTGATATTTCTCATATGTTGAACTTATAGTATGATGCTCATATCCTAAGCCTGATGGACGGATATTAGTTGAAGGTTCATAAGAACAACAGGAGGGAATTGTGAGATTAATCTTAAGTGTTTAAACAAGTCTGTCCTTATGAAATTATAAAACTATCGGAATAGGCTTAATTAGGTCAGCTCAGAGAAAGCTGACTGCTGCGTTTTGCACATCTTTACTATTGTTAACAGAAGTCACAGGACAGACCATTTCCTGCGGGTATTTAGGGGGGTTGTCCGCTCTGTCAAAACAGTTGACTATTGTGCAGTTGTCCAGTAGTTCCTGTTGTCCAGAGGGGGCCTCATTTGACCCCTTTGACCTTCGTGGTTCTTAAAGACTTTTACCCTGGCTGCTGGTTATCACATGTTAACAGATGACAGGCCAGCTCTTCCTGAGTTTGGTCTGACCAAACAACTATCCCATTGTTAGTTGACCATCTGATGACAACAATAACCTCTTGACCATTTAAGGATTCTTAAAAGGATGTCTGTTGCTCTGCACACCACAGATAAGTTGTTAATTAACTGAAAAGTCATACGTATGACTTTTCAACAATCATCTGATCTGTTTCTCCATCTGTTTCTTCTAATTGTTCATTGTGTACCGAATATGGTAAAGTTTCCTGTTTGAAATCTCAATAAAAGGGCAATGCACTGAGGGAATGTCGAAGCACTTTCAACAGCATTCACAAGAGAGTCTTTGTTGCTCCGAAAGCTGTGACTTTGCTTCCCTCTTGCAAGAGCGCATTTAAAAACTCATTTCCAAGTCTTTGGTGTTTTTCTTTGTTAGAAGCTGGGTTTGATGTTGATTAAGACCTAACAGGACTGCAGTGGTTTTCCAAGTCCAGATAATGTTATTGCAAAGTCATACATGTTTCCGCCCAGTTTCGAACAGGGGACCTTTTGCGTGTTAGGCAAACGTGATAACCACTACACTACGGAAACTGACATGCTTTGAAAACAGCGGGCATAATGAAAAAAATCCTGTAAAAAATATCTGCTACAATTCTTGACAGCAAGATGGATACTGCAGGTTAAGTCAAAGTCCAAAGGAGTTTCTGATTACAGCTGACAAAGTAAGTGCACCAATCCAAAGGTTTGTGCTGCAACTTTGACATACCCAATGTTCTGATCCTACCTGGAAAAAAGTTTAATTCATTTTTATCATCCTGAATTTTCATCCATCTCTCAGTGCTGGACCACTGATCAACCATCACTAGCTCCAGAACAAGGACTGGAACGGATCAGCAGTGAGGAAGAAGAGGAGAGCGACCAAACAACCAGAGTTTTAAAGAGATTTACCACCACCGATGTAGACACAACATCTGCTCTGTCCCTCTAAAACCTTGTTTGGATATCTCAGACATCTTCTGCTGCAGATTGACTTTCAGATCCGAGTGATGCTCTATGCTGTCCTAAATAATTGCTCTTTTCACTTGACAGAAATATTTTCAGTCTTCAGAACTTCTTCAATGATATTTCTGTGTGTATATAATCCTACCTCAGTCAGAGCTTCCTCTGATCCAGCTGCAGCATTGAGAAGCAACTGCTAGAGTCTATTTTCTTAATGACCAATGTTTACTTGAATAAAATCATCGTACTAAACAAGAAGTCTCCCCGTCGGGGAATCGAACCCCGGTCTTCTGCGTGACAGGCAGAGATACTGTCCACTATACTAACGAGGACATCCATTCCTTCTTCTTTGAAGAAAATTACGGAAGGTCCTAAAAGACGGTCCTGAAACCATAACATGAGTGAAAAGCAAAATGCGTTGAGCATCTGACAGAGTGCTGTTCATGGTACCAGTAGCGTCTGGGTGTTTAGGGTACCAGGACCCTGGTCCTCCAGCTCCGCAGGCTGGCTCTTTCACTCCGGTGAGCCGGGTCTTTGGGGGGCTCCGGGTGAGCCGGGATGGAGGTGGTGTTTTGGGGCTGAATCCACGAGGCTAAGTGGCTTTGGGCCGGCTGTGGTGAGTTTTTCTCCGGGACGAGGGGAGGCGCGGCTGTCAGCCGTCTCAGCACGATTGGAACGCAAATGTAAGCCCCGCTATCCTCCGCTGGGTCTCCGCTGCCTCAGCACGAAGGGAATGCGGATGAAGCCGCGCGATTCTTGCCTGGTTCCCCAGATATAGCCAATAACATTTTTTATACTTTCCTACAAACTATTTCATTGTGTTCCAAATGCTCTGAAACGTGCTCTAAACCACTTTCTGGAAGAACCTTTTCGAACGTGGAAATTAGTCACTTACTCCGGTCGCGGTCCGCCAAACTCCCATGTCTGAAGGTGCCACGTAGCGCTAGCTTACGGTTTGTAATACGAGTCAGAGACCACCATGAGAGAGTTTAGAATATTCTGGAGGGTAGAAGGGCATCGTTCGGCCCGAGTTTAGACCGCTAAATCGCTCGGGTCGGGACTTCCAGCCGAGGACCGGTGATCGACGAAAAAGTGTCCGACAACGGTGCACCTTTCTCGGACTCGGTCGGCTGGAAGTCCCGGCCCTCGTCCCGGTTCTCATGAGTTTTCGAGGACCTCCAACGGGGTCTCTGGGACACCAAAGACGCTCATCCACGGTTGTTTCACCTCTTCAGCACCCAGCATTGCTGAGAAACCAGCCATCAGCCTGTGTCAGGCAGTTAATAAGTTTATTTTTTTCCTGAAAATTGGACATTTTAAAGTGTAGGTGAAAGGAGAATGACTGGCTCTTGGTCAGTTGTGGAACTGAGACAAAAAATAATTTCTGCATGAGACCCAATGCGAGAAAGAGATGGTCGGCCTTCCTGTCCTGTGCACCAAGAAGAGGACTGCAGTGGTTTTCCAAGTCCAGATAATGTTATTGCAAAGTCATACATGTTTCCGCCCAGTTTCGAACAGGGGACCTTTTGCGTGTTAGGCAAACGTGATAACCACTACACTACGGAAACTGACATGCTTTGAAAACAGCGGGCATAATGAAAAAAATCCTGTAAAAAATATCTGCTACAATTCTTGACAGCAAGATGGATACTGCAGGTTAAGTCAAAGTCCAAAGGAGTTTCTGATTACAGCTGACAAAGTAAGTGCACCAATCCAAAGGTTTGTGCTGCAACTTTGACATACCCAATGTTCTGATCCTACCTGGAAAAAAGTTTAATTCATTTTTATCATCCTGAATTTTCATCCATCTCTCAGTGCTGGACCACTGATCAACCATCACTAGCTCCAGAACAAGGACTGGAACGGATCAGCAGTGAGGAAGAAGAGGAGAGCGACCAAACAACCAGAGTTTTAAAGAGATTTACCACCACCGATGTAGACACAACATCTGCTCTGTCCCTCTAAAACCTTGTTTGGATATCTCAGACATCTTCTGCTGCAGATTGACTTTCAGATCCGAGTGATGCTCTATGCTGTCCTAAATAATTGCTCTTTTCACTTGACAGAAATATTTTCAGTCTTCAGAACTTCTTCAATGATATTTCTGTGTGTATATAATCCTACCTCAGTCAGAGCTTCCTCTGATCCAGCTGCAGCATTGAGAAGCAACTGCTAGAGTCTATTTTCTTAATGACCAATGTTTACTTGAATAAAATCATCGTACTAAACAAGAAGTCTCCCCGTCGGGGAATCGAACCCCGGTCTTCTGCGTGACAGGCAGAGATACTGTCCACTATACTAACGAGGACAGCCATTCCTTTTTCTTTGAAGAAAATTAGGGAAGGTCCTAAAAGACGGTCCTGAAACCATAACATGAGTGAAAAGCAAAATGCGTTGAGCATCTGACAGAGTGCTGTTCATGGTACCAGTAGCGTCTGGGTGTTTAGGGTACCAGGACCCTGGTCCTCCAGCTCCGCAGGCTGGCTCTTTCACTCCGGTGAGCCGGGTCTTTGGGGGGCTCCGGGTGAGCCGGGATGGAGGTGGTGTTTTGGGGCTGAATCCACAAGGCTAAGTGGCTTTGGGCCGGCTGTGGTGAGTTTTTCTCCGGGACGAGGGGAGGCGCGGCTGTCAGCCGTCTCAGCACGATTGGAACGCGAATGTAAGCCCCGCTATCCTCCGCTGGGTCTCCGCTGCCTCAGCACGAAGGGAATGCGGATGAAGCCGCGCGATTCTTGCCTGGTTCCCCAGATATAGCCAATAACATTTTTTATACTTTCCTACAAACTATTTCATTGTGTTCCAAATGCTCTGAAACGTGCTCTAAACCACTTTCTGGAAGAACCTTTTCGAACGTGGAAATTAGTCACTTACTCCGGTCGCGGTCCGCCAAACTCCCATGTCTGAAGGTGCCACGTAGCGCTAGCTTACGGTTTGTAATACGAGTCAGAGACCACCATGAGAGAGTTTAGAATATTCTGGAGGGTAGAAGGGCATCGTTCGGCCCGAGTTTAGACCGCTAAATCGCTCGGGTCGGGACTTCCAGCCGAGGACCGGTGATCGGCGAAAAAGTGTCCGACAACGGTGCACCTTTCTCGGACTCGGTCGGCTGGAAGTCCCGGCCCTCGGCCCGGCTCTCATGAGTTTTAGAGGACCTCCAACGGGGTCTCTGGGACACCAAAGACGCTCATCCACGGTTGTTTCACCTCTTCAGCACCCAGCATTGCTGAGAAACCAGCCATCAGCCTGTGTCAGGCAGTTAATAAGTTTATTTTTTTCCTGAAAATTGGACATTTTAAAGTGTAGGTGAAAGGAGAATGACTGGCTCTTGGTCAGTTGTGGAACTGAGACAAAAAATCCTTTCTGCATGAGACCCAATGCGAGAAAGACATGGTCGGCCTTCCTGTCCTGTGCACCAAGAAGAGGACTGCAGTGGTTTTCCAAGTCCAGATAATGTTATTGCAAAGTCATACATGTTTCCGCCCAGTTTCGAACAGGGGACCTTTTGCGTGTTAGGCAAACGTGATAACCACTACACTACGGAAACTGACATGCTTTGAAAACAGCGGGCATAATGAAAAAAATCCTGTAAAAAATATCTGCTACAATTCTTGACAGCAAGATGGATACTGCAGGTTAAGTCAAAGTCCAAAGGAGTTTCTGATTACAGCTGACAAAGTAAGTGCACCAATCCAAAGGTTTGTGCTGCAACTTTGACATACCCAATGTTCTGATCCTACCTGGAAAAAAGTTTAATTCATTTTTATCATCCTGAATTTTCATCCATCTCTCAGTGCTGGACCACTGATCAACCATCACTAGCTCCAGAACAAGGACTGGAACGGATCAGCAGTGAGGAAGAAGAGGAGAGCGACCAAACAACCAGAGTTTTAAAGAGATTTACCACCACCGATGTAGACACAACATCTGCTCTGTCCCTCTAAAACCTTGTTTGGATATCTCAGACATCTTCTGCTGCAGATTGACTTTCAGATCCGAGTGATGCTCTATGCTGTCCTAAATAATTGCTCTTTTCACTTGACAGAAATATTTTCAGTCTTCAGAACTTCTTCAATGATATTTCTGTGTGTATATAATCCTACCTCAGTCAGAGCTTCCTCTGATCCAGCTGCAGCATTGAGAAGCAACTGCTAGAGTCTATTTTCTTAATGACCAATGTTTACTTGAATAAAATCATCGTACTAAACAAGAAGTCTCCCCGTCGGGGAATCGAACCCCGGTCTTCTGCGTGACAGGCAGAGATACTGTCCACTATACTAACGAGGACAGCCATTCCTTTTTCTTTGAAGAAAATTACGGAAGGTCCTAAAAGACGGTTCTGAAACCATAACATGAGTGAAAAGCAAAATGCGTTGAGCATCTGACAGAGTGCTGTTCATGGTACCAGTAGCGTCTGGGTGTTTAGGGTACCAGGACCCTGGTCCTCCAGCTCCGCAGGCTGGCTCTTTCACTCCGGTGAGCCGGGTCTTTGGGGGGCTCCGGGTGAGCCGGGATGGAGGTGGTGTTTTGGGGCTGAATCCACGAGGCTAAGTGGCTTTGGGCCGGCTGTGGTGAGTTTTTCTCCGGGACGAGGGGAGGCGCGGCTGTCAGCCGTCTCAGCACGATTGGAACGCGAATGTAAGCCCCGCTATCCTCCGCTGGGTCTCCGCTGCCTCAGCACGAAGGGAATGCGGATGAAGCCGCGCGATTCTTGCCTGGTTCCCCAGATATAGCCAATAACATTTTTTATACTTTCCTACAAACTATTTCATTGTGTTCCAAATGCTCTGAAACGTGCTCTAAACCACTTTCTGGAAGAACCTTTTCGAACGTGGAAATTAGTCACTTACTCCGGTCGCGGTCCGCCAAACTCCCATGTCTGAAGGTGCCACGTAGCGCTAGCTTACGGTTTGTAATACGAGTCAGAGACCACCATGAGAGAGTTTAGAATATTCTGGAGGGTAGAAGGGCATCGTTCGGCCCGAGTTTAGACCGCTAAATCGCTCGGGTCGGGACTTCCAGCCGAGGACCGGTGATCGACGAAAAAGTGTCCGACAACGGTGCACCTTTCTCGGACTCGGTCGGCTGGAAGTCCCGGCCCTCGGCCCGGTTCTCATGAGTTTTAGAGGACCTCCAACGGGGTCTCTGGGACACCAAAGACGCTCATCCACGGTTGTTTCACCTCTTCAGCACCCAGCATTGCTGAGAAACCAGCCATCAGCCTGTGTCAGGCAGTTAATAAGTTTATTTTTTTCCTGAAAATTGGACATTTTAAAGTGTAGGTGAAAGGAGAATGACTGGCTCTTGGTCAGTTGTGGAACTGAGACAAAAAATCCTTTCTGCATGAGACCCAATGCGAGAAAGACATGGTCGGCCTTCCTGTCCTGTGCACCAAGAAGAGGACTGCAGTGGTTTTCCAAGTCCAGATAATGTTATTGCAAAGTCATACATGTTTCCGCCCAGTTTCGAACAGGGGACCTTTTGCGTGTTAGGCAAACGTGATAACCACTACACTACGGAAACTGACATGCTTTGAAAACAGCGGGCATAATGAAAAAAATCCTGTAAAAAATATCTGCAACAATTCTTGACAGCAAGATGGATACTGCAGGTTAAGTCAAAGTCCAAAGGAGTTTCTGATTACAGCTGACAAAGTAAGTGCACCAATCCAAAGGTTTGTGCTGCAACTTTGACATACCCAATGTTCTGATCCTACCTGGAAAAAAGTTTAATTCATTTTTATCATCCTGAATTTTCATCCATCTCTCAGTGCTGGACCACTGATCAACCATCACTAGCTCCAGAACAAGGACTGGAACGGATCAGCAGTGAGGAAGAAGAGGAGAGCGACCAAACAACCAGAGTTTTAAAGAGATTTACCACCACCGATGTAGACACAACATCTGCTCTGTCCCTCTAAAACCTTGTTTGGATATCTCAGACATCTTCTGCTGCAGATTGACTTTCAGATCCGAGTGATGCTCTATGCTGTCCTAAATAATTGCTCTTTTCACTTGACAGAAATATTTTCAGTCTTCAGAACTTCTTCAATGATATTTCTGTGTGTATATAATCCTACCTCAGTCAGAGCTTCCTCTGATCCAGCTGCAGCATTGAGAAGCAACTGCTAGAGTCTATTTTCTTAATGACCAATGTTTACTTGAATAAAATCATCGTACTAAACAAGAAGTCTCCCCGTCTGGGAATCGAACCCCGGTCTTCTGCGTGACAGGCAGAGATACTGTCCACTATACTAACGAGGACAGCCATTCCTTTTTCTTTGAAGAAAATTACGGAAGGTCCTAAAAGACGGTTCTGAAACCATAACATGAGTGAAAAGCAAAATGCGTTGAGCATCTGACAGAGTGCTGTTCATGGTACCAGTAGCGTCTGGGTGTTTAGGGTACCAGGACCCTGGTCCTCCAGCTCCGCAGGCTGGCTCTTTCACTCCGGTGAGCCGGGTCTTTGGGGGGCTCCGGGTGAGCCGGGATGGAGGTGGTGTTTTGGGGCTGAATCCACGAGGCTAAGTGGCTTTGGGCCGGCTGTGGTGAGTTTTTCTCCGGGACGAGGGGAGGCGCGGCTGTCAGCCGTCTCAGCACGATTGGAACGCGAATGTAAGCCCCGCTATCCTCCGCTGGGTCTCCGCTGCCTCAGCACGAAGGGAATGCGGATGAAGCCGCGCGATTCTTGCCTGGTTCCCCAGATATAGCCAATAACATTTTTTATACTTTCCTACAAACTATTTCATTGTGTTCCAAATGCTCTGAAACGTGCTCTAAACCACTTTCTGGAAGAACCTTTTCGAACGTGGAAATTAGTCACTTACTCCGGTCGCGGTCCGCCAAACTCCCATGTCTGAAGGTGCCACGTAGCGCTAGCTTACGGTTTGTAATACGAGTCAGAGACCACCATGAGAGAGTTTAGAATATTCTGGAGGGTAGAAGGGCATCGTTCGGCCCGAGTTTAGACCGCTAAATCGCTCGGGTCGGGACTTCCAGCCGAGGACCGGTGATCGACGAAAAAGTGTCCGACAACGGTGCACCTTTCTCGGACTCGGTCGGCTGGAAGTCCCGGCCCTCGGCCCGGTTCTCATGAGTTTTAGAGGACCTCCAACGGGGTCTCTGGGACACCAAAGACGCTCATCCACGGTTGTTTCACCTCTTCAGCACCCAGCATTGCTGAGAAACCAGCCATCAGCCTGTGTCAGGCAGTTAATAAGTTTATTTTTTTCCTGAAAATTGGACATTTTAAAGTGTAGGTGAAAGGAGAATGACTGGCTCTTGGTCAGTTGTGGAACTGAGACAAAAAATCCTTTCTGCATGAGACCCAATGCGAGAAAGACATGGTCGGCCTTCCTGTCCTGTGCACCAAGAAGAGGACTGCAGTGGTTTTCCAAGTCCAGATAATGTTATTGCAAAGTCATACATGTTTCCGCCCAGTTTCGAACAGGGGACCTTTTGCGTGTTAGGCAAACGTGATAACCACTACACTACGGAAACTGACATGCTTTGAAAACAGCGGGCATAATGAAAAAAATCCTGTAAAAAATATCTGCAACAATTCTTGACAGCAAGATGGATACTGCAGGTTAAGTCAAAGTCCAAAGGAGTTTCTGATTACAGCTGACAAAGTAAGTGCACCAATCCAAAGGTTTGTGCTGCAACTTTGACATACCCAATGTTCTGATCCTACCTGGAAAAAAGTTTAATTCATTTTTATCATCCTGAATTTTCATCCATCTCTCAGTGCTGGACCACTGATCAACCATCACTAGCTCCAGAACAAGGACTGGAACGGATCAGCAGTGAGGAAGAAGAGGAGAGCGACCAAACAACCAGAGTTTTAAAGAGATTTACCACCACCGATGTAGACACAACATCTGCTCTGTCCCTCTAAAACCTTGTTTGGATATCTCAGACATCTTCTGCTGCAGATTGACTTTCAGATCCGAGTGATGCTCTATGCTGTCCTAAATAATTGCTCTTTTCACTTGACAGAAATATTTTCAGTCTTCAGAACTTCTTCAATGATATTTCTGTGTGTATATAATCCTACCTCAGTCAGAGCTTCCTCTGATCCAGCTGCAGCATTGAGAAGCAACTGCTAGAGTCTATTTTCTTAATGACCAATGTTTACTTGAATAAAATCATCGTACTAAACAAGAAGTCTCCCCGTCGGGGAATCGAACCCCGGTCTTCTGCGTGACAGGCAGAGATACTGTCCACTATACTAACGAGGACAGCCATTCCTTTTTCTTTGAAGAAAATTACGGAAGGTCCTAAAAGACGGTTCTGAAACCATAACATGAGTGAAAAGCAAAATGCGTTGAGCATCTGACAGAGTGCTGTTCATGGTACCAGTAGCGTCTGGGTGTTTAGGGTACCAGGACCCTGGTCCTCCAGCTCCGCAGGCTGGCTCTTTCACTCCGGTGAGCCGGGTCTTTGGGGGGCTCCGGGTGAGCCGGGATGGAGGTGGTGTTTTGGGGCTGAATCCACAAGGCTAAGTGGCTTTGGGCCGGCTGTGGTGAGTTTTTCTCCGGGACGAGGGGAGGCGCGGCTGTCAGCCGTCTCAGCACGATTGGAACGCGAATGTAAGCCCCGCTATCCTCCGCTGGGTCTCCGCTGCCTCAGCACGAAGGGAATGCGGATGAAGCCGCGCGATTCTTGCCTGGTTCCCCAGATATAGCCAATAACATTTTTTATACTTTCCTACAAACTATTTCATTGTGTTCCAAATGCTCTGAAACGTGCTCTAAACCACTTTCTGGAAGAACCTTTTCGAACGTGGAAATTAGTCACTTACTCCGGTCGCGGTCCGCCAAACTCCCATGTCTGAAGGTGCCACGTAGCGCTAGCTTACGGTTTGTAATACGAGTCAGAGACCACCATGAGAGAGTTTAGAATATTCTGGAGGGTAGAAGGGCATCGTTCGGCCCGAGTTTAGACCGCTAAATCGCTCGGGTCGGGACTTCCAGCCGAGGACCGGTGATCGACGAAAAAGTGTCCGACAACGGTGCACCTTTCTCGGACTCGGTCGGCTGGAAGTCCCGGCCCTCGGCCCGGTTCTCATGAGTTTTAGAGGACCTCCAACGGGGTCTCTGGGACACCAAAGACGCTCATCCACGGTTGTTTCACCTCTTCAGCACCCAGCATTGCTGAGAAACCAGCCATCAGCCTGTGTCAGGCAGTTAATAAGTTTATTTTTTTCCTGAAAATTGGACATTTTAAAGTGTAGGTGAAAGGAGAATGACTGGCTCTTGGTCAGTTGTGGAACTGAGACAAAAAATCCTTTCTGCATGAGACCCAATGCGAGAAAGACATGGTCGGCCTTCCTGTCCTGTGCACCAAGAAGAGGACTGCAGTGGTTTTCCAAGTCCAGATAATGTTATTGCAAAGTCATACATGTTTCCGCCCAGTTTCGAACAGGGGACCTTTTGCGTGTTAGGCAAACGTGATAACCACTACACTACGGAAACTGACATGCTTTGAAAACAGCGGGCATAATGAAAAAAATCCTGTAAAAAATATCTGCAACAATTCTTGACAGCAAGATGGATACTGCAGGTTAAGTCAAAGTCCAAAGGAGTTTCTGATTACAGCTGACAAAGTAAGTGCACCAATCCAAAGGTTTGTGCTGCAACTTTGACATACCCAATGTTCTGATCCTACCTGGAAAAAAGTTTAATTCATTTTTATCATCCTGAATTTTCATCCATCTCTCAGTGCTGGACCACTGATCAACCATCACTAGCTCCAGAACAAGGACTGGAACGGATCAGCAGTGAGGAAGAAGAGGAGAGCGACCAAACAACCAGAGTTTTAAAGAGATTTACCACCACCGATGTAGACACAACATCTGCTCTGTCCCTCTAAAACCTTGTTTGGATATCTCAGACATCTTCTGCTGCAGATTGACTTTCAGATCCGAGTGATGCTCTATGCTGTCCTAAATAATTGCTCTTTTCACTTGACAGAAATATTTTCAGTCTTCAGAACTTCTTCAATGATATTTCTGTGTGTATATAATCCTACCTCAGTCAGAGCTTCCTCTGATCCAGCTGCAGCATTGAGAAGCAACTGCTAGAGTCTATTTTCTTAATGACCAATGTTTACTTGAATAAAATCATCGTACTAAACAAGAAGTCTCCCCGTCGGGGAATCGAACCCCGGTCTTCTGCGTGACAGGCAGAGATACTGTCCACTATACTAACGAGGACAGCCATTCCTTTTTCTTTGAAGAAAATTACGGAAGGTCCTAAAAGACGGTTCTGAAACCATAACATGAGTGAAAAGCAAAATGCGTTGAGCATCTGACAGAGTGCTGTTCATGGTACCAGTAGCGTCTGGGTGTTTAGGGTACCAGGACCCTGGTCCTCCAGCTCCGCAGGCTGGCTCTTTCACTCCGGTGAGCCGGGTCTTTGGGGGGCTCCGGGTGAGCCGGGATGGAGGTGGTGTTTTGGGGCTGAATCCACGAGGCTAAGTGGCTTCGGGCCGGCTGTGGTGAGTTTTTCTCCGGGACGAGGGGAGGCGCGGCTGTCAGCCGTCTCAGCACGATTGGAACGCGGATGTAAGCCCCGCTATCATCCGCTGGGTCTCCGCTGCCTCAGCACGAAGGGAATGCGGATGAAGCCGCGCGATTCTCGCCTGGTTCCCCAGATATAGCCAATAACATTTTTTTATACTTTCCTACAAACCTATTTCATTGTGTTCCAAATGCTCCGAAACGTGCTCTAAACCACTTTCTGGAAGAACCTTTTCGAACGTGGAAATTAGTCATTTACTCCGGTCGCGGTCCGCCAAACTCCCATGTCTGAAGGTGCCACGTAGCGCTAGCTTACGGTTTGTAATACGAGTCAGAGACCACCATGAGATAGTTTAGAATATTCTGGAGGGTAGAAGGGCATCGTTCGGCCCGAGTTTAGACCGCTAAATCGCTCGGGTCGGGACTTCCAGCCGAGGACCGGTGATCGACGAAAAAGTGTCCGACAACGGTGCACCTTTCTCGGACTCGGTCGGCTGGAAGTCCCGGCCCTCGGCCCGGTTCTCATGAGTTTTAGAGGACCTCCAACGGGGTCTCTGGGACACCAAAGACGCTCATCCACGGTTGTTTCACCTCTTCAGCACCCAGCATTGCTGAGAAACCAGCCATCAGCCTGTGTCAGGCAGTTAATAAGTTTATTTTTTTCCTGAAAATTGGACATTTTAAAGTGTAGGTGAAAGGAGAATGACTGGCTCTTGGTCAGTTGTGGAACTGAGACAAAAAATCATTTCTGCATGAGACCCAATGCGAGAAAGAGATGGTCGGCCTTCCTGTCCTGTGCACCAAGAAGAGGACTGCAGTGGTCCAAGTCCAGATAATGTTATTGCAAAGTCATACACGTTTCCGCCCAGTTTCGAACAGGGGACCTTTTGCGTGTTAGGCAAACGTGATAACCACTACACTACGGAAACTGACATGCTTTGAAAACAGCGGGCATAATGAAAAAAATCCTGTAAAAAATATCTTCTACAATTCTTGACAGCAAGATGGATACTGCAGGTTAAGTCAAAGTGCAAAGGAGTTTCTGATTACAGCTGGCAAAGTAAGTGCACCAATCCAAAGGTTTGTGCTGCAACTTTGACATACCCAATGTTCTGATCCTACCTGGAAAAAAGTTTAATTTATTTTTATCATCCTGAATTTTCATCCATCTCTCAGTGCTGGACCACTGATCAACCATCACTAGCTCCAGAACAAGGACTGGAACGGATCAGCAGTGAGGAAGAAGTGGAGAGCGAGCAAACAACCAGAGTTTCAAAGAGATTTACCACCACCGATGTAGACACAACATCTGCTCTGTCCCTCTAAAACCCTGTTTGGATATCTCAGACATCTTCTGCTGCAGATTGACTTTCAGATCTGAGTGATGCTCTATGCTGTCCTAAATAATTGCTCTTTTCACTTGACAGAAATATTTTCAGTCTTCAGAACTTCTTCAATGATATTTCTGTGTGTATATAATCCTACCTCAGTCAGAGCTTCCTCTGATCCAGCTGCAGCATTGAGAAGCAACTGCTAGAGTCTATTTTCTTAATGACCAATGTTTACTTGAATAAAATCATCGTACTAAACAAGAAGTCTCCCCGTCGGGGAATCGAACCCCGGTCTTCTGCGTGACAGGCAGAGATACTGTCCACTATACTAACAAGGACAGCCATTTCTTTTTCTTTGAAGAAAATTACGGAAGGTCCTAACAGACGGTCCTGAAACCATAACATGAGTGAAAAGCAATATGCGTTGAGCATCTGACAGAGTGCTGTTCATGGTACCAGTAGCGTCTGGGTGTTTAGGGTACCAGGACCCTGGTCCTCCAGCTCCGCAGGCTGGCTCTTTCACTCCGGTGAGCCGGGTCTTTGGGGGGCTCCGGGTGAGCCGGGATGGAGGTGGTGTTTTGGGGCTGAATCCACGAGGCTAAGGGCCAATCCCAATTCTCCTTCACTCGCCCTTCTTTTCTCCACTCGCACTTCTTTTCTTCCCTAAGCCCTAAAAAAGAAGGGGGAGATTTTAGGGCACTTGAAATCTAGGGCACTTGGTCCAGGGCCCTGTCCCAATTCTCCCCCTACCCCTCGTTTCCATCCCTACCCTGATCAGGAAGCTGAGAGCCAAAAGCTGTTTTAATTTCAGCTGTAGCGCTGTTAATATGGCACTTATATTCCATATAAAAAAATGTGCACAGAAATATTTACAAAAAAAAAAGTTTGCAGTGTATGTGCTGCTACTGCTGATGAGGTGTCCTGTCCACCATTTTCTCTAAAAGGTTTAGGAACCTGTCCATATGTTCTTCATATAGTTTTGTACTTGTGTGGTTTTACTCACTTGGAAATACTTTTAGATTGTCTAATAAAACTTGTTTCACAACAGTTTTCTCTTCTGGGGTTTCTCAAAGTAAGGTAATGTCTCAAATTATAAACTGTACAACAAGAGTAATAGTAAAATAAGGATAGTGAGAGAATCCGCAGTAAAAAAGGCTTTATTTGCTATATTCAAATAACATTTTTAAAAAGAAAAAAAGTAAACATTGCACGCAGAACAAAGAAAGGTGCTGTTCCATATAAAAAAATTTGCACAGAAATATGTACAAAAAAAAAATTGCAGTGTATGTGCTGCTACTGCTGATGAGGTGTCTGGTCCACCATTTTCTCTAAAAGGTTGTCCATGTGTTCTTCATTCTTTTGACATCTTCTGTCTTCTTTGGCTGCCTCAGCTTGAAGGAAGTCCTGCATAGAGAGTTTCTTTTTTTGGGGGGATCGGGGGAAAGTGGACCTGATGCCTGCAGCTTCCAGCTTCCTCTTCCAGCTGGTGAGGCAGAGCTTGAGGCCGATGTGCTGGCGTCTTCCAAAGTGTTCTGAGATAAAAAAAAAGATGGATACACATGTTGATTACACACATGACTGGACTATCATACACACCCACAACACCATACCAGGTTCATTATCACTGTATAAATAAAAATTACCTCTGTGCTTTCCTCTGAATTTGTCAGAGAGGACACCGGTGAGGATGGAGGGTCGATTATGTTCTGAAAAGAAAATAACAGTTAGATCTTCAGGTACTGTAGTGTCGTATCACTCACAATCAGGAGGAACCACTGGTCGTAGCACAAGCTAGCTATAGGAAGAAGGACTGGGGAATAAGATTGTGCTTTTTTACTGCTAAACTTACCATGAGTATTTGCGTGGGATCTTCATAAGACGCCAACAAACATGGAGGCTGGATTGAAGGTCTGGACCCCAAAACCTCATGCATATCTTCGTAGAAAGGCCATGAGGCTGCTGTGGCCTCCCCACTGTCTGTCCCGGAGCACACACACACACACACACACACACACACACACACACACACACACACACACACACACACACACACACACACACACACACACACACACACACACACACACAATTTACAGAAGATTATTAATAAATACTTTACATGGATTTTTTTTTGTTAAGCATCATCTCTTCAGCAGATAATATAACTTACCATAACCATTGCTTACCTTATATTTTTTTTTAAGATTTTCCAATTTTTTGCCAATTTGTGCTGTGGTCACCTTTCCCTCCAGTTCCAGCTCTTTGATGAGTTTCCTGTAACAGAAAACAGTGATGAATAGTAGTTATACCATGGTTAAGGACCCCATCACAGATATTCTGCAAGCAGATAGCTAGATCACTCACTCCCACAGTGGTTTAGCAGCATATTTCTTCTTATTGAAATTCTCCTCGTTGTTAGTCCTAAAGCTTATTAGGTGTCGGACCTGATCCGGAGTCCCTGGAATGAAATGTGATTACTGCAATGCACAAACGTCCTCGTAAAAAAAAAAAAACAAACAACAAAAAGAAAACGTTTGAACTATGATAACAAGGCAGCAAGCGACGTTATTACTTCGTAACCCCCCCCCCCCCAAATAACGTTGCTGTCTTATAGTAATGTGAAATATACAACAAATTTGTAGAAAATATGAGAGTTAACGAGTAGTTAACAGGACACGGCAATGTTATCTACCCGACTCATCATGAACAGCCACATATTATCTTACGTTAACTCAGAATCAGAATCAGCTTTATTGGCCAGGTTCTAACATTGTCCAACAAGTAATTTGACTCCGGTAATTTCACTCTTTGGTATTAAAAATAAACAATAAACAATGTGGTATTTCTATGTACTGTTCAAACTGTTAAAACATACAAAAGCACTGTGATTTTTATAATTCCATGGGACATTATACTTACATTTGTGGGTTCAATATCCTCCTACTCTTTGCGGTTCGCCATTTGACTCAAAAAAATGAAAAAATGCTTGTTTGCTCAAAATCGAGACGAGTCTGTAAAGGATGTTTTCCTCGGTCGGCGAGCTTTGAATAGACGCAGCCTACGGCGTAGCTTACGGAACCTACGGCGTAGCTTACGTAGCTTACGTAACCATATTCCGGCGCGATCTTAGCGAACAACGGACAAAAAAGGGATTATGTACATTCACTGAGTGAATATTATGAAAGTAAAATATCGGTTTGCGCCGAGAAATGTAATCAAAATGCATTTTTATGCAGAAACTAACTCAAAATATTGATTTTACTCCCAAAAAAACCAGAAATGTCCTCCATGTTTTTTTTTTTGATTCAGTCCGCAAATGACGACGAAAAGCATTCTGGGAGATTTTCATACCCCCTCGCTCGCCAAGTCAGCATCTGAAGTCCCTCGATTTGAAGGGGCTATTCTCAGCCCCTAGCCCTCGTTATGCCCCCTCCCCCTAGGTGAAAAGAGGAATTGGGACACCACTACCTTCACGGGAACGCGCAAAAGTTAGGGTTAGGGAAGAAAAGGAGGGCGAGGGGGAGTATTGGGACGCACCCTAAGTGGCTTCGGGCCGGCTGTGGTGAGTTTTTCTCCGGGACGAGGGGAGGCGCGGCTGTCAGCCGTCTCAGCACGATTGGAACGCGGATGTAAGCCCCGCTATCCTCCGCTGGGTCTCCGCTGCCTCAGCACAAAGGGAATGCGGATGAAGCCGCGCGATTCTCGCCTGGTTCCCCAGATATAGCCAATAACATTTTTTTATACTTTCCTACAAACCTATTTCATTGTGTTCCAAATGCTCTGAAACGTGCTCTAAACCACTTTCTGGAAGAACCTTTTCGAACGTGGAAATTAGTCATTTACTCCGGTCGCGGTCCGCCAAACTCCCATGTCTGAAGGTGCCACGTAGCGCTAGCTTACGGTTTGTAATACGAGTCAGAGACCACCACGAGAGAGTTTAGAATATTCTGGAGGGTAGAAGGGCATCGTTCGGCCCGAGTTTAGACCGCTAAATCGCTCGGGTCGGGACTTCCAGCCGAGGACCGGTGATCGACGAAAAAGTGTCCGACAACGGTGCACCTTTCTCGGACTCGGTCGGCTGGAAGTCCGGGCCCTCGGCCAGGTTCTCATGAGTTTTAGAGGACCTCCAATGGGGTCTATGGGACCCCAAAGACGCTCATCCACGGTTGTTTCACCTCTTCAGCACCCACCATTGCTGAGAAACCAGCCATCAGCCTGTGTCAGGCAGTTAATAAGTTTATTTTTTTCCTGAAAATTGGACATTTTAAAGTGTAGGTGAAGGAGAATGACTGGCTCTTGGTCAGTTGTGGAACTGCAACAAAAATTAATTTCTGCATGAGACCCAATGCGAGAAAGAGATGGTCGGCCTTCCTGACCTGTGCACCAAGAAGGGGACTGCAGTGGTTTTCCAAGTCCATATAATGTGATTGCAAAGTCATACATGTTTCCACCCAGTTTCGAACAGGGGACCTTTTGCGTGTAAGGCAAACGTGATAACCACTACACTACGGAAACTGACATGCTTTGAAAACAGCGGGCATAATGAAAAAAATCCTGTGAAAAATATCTGTTACAATTCTTGACAGCAAGATGGATACTGCAGGTTAAGTCAAAGTCCAAAGGAGTTTCTGATTACAGCTGACAAAGTAAGTGCACCAATCCAAAGGTTTGTGCTGCAACTTTGACATACCCAATGTTCTGATCCTACCTGGAAAAAAGTTTAATTCCTTTTTATCATCCTGCATTTTCATCCATCTCTCAGTGCTGGACCACTGATCAACCATCACTAGCTCCAGAACAAGGACTGGAACGGATCAGCAGTGAGGAAGAAGAGGAGAGCGACCAAACAACCAGAGTTTTAAAGAGATTGACCACCACTGATGTAGACACAACATCTGCTCTGTCCCTCTGAAACCTTGTTTGGATATCTCAGACATCTTCTGCTGCAGATTGACTTTCAGATCCGAGTGATGCTCTATGCTGTCCTAAATAATTGCTCTTTTCACTTGACAGAAATTTTCAGAACTTCTTCAATGACATTTCTGTGTGTATATAATCCTACCTCAATCAGAGCTTCCTCTGATCCAGCTGCAGCATTGAGAAGCAACTGCTAGAGTCTATTTTCTTAATGACCATTGTTTACTTGAATAAAATCATGTAGGTATCATCGTACTAAACAAGAAGTCTCCCCATAGGGGAATCGAACCCCGGTCTTCTGCGTGACAGGCAGAGATACTGACCACTATACTAACGAGGACAGCCATTTCTTTTTTCTTTGAAGAAGGTGACAGAAGGTCCTAACAGAAGGTCCTGAAACCAGAACGTGAGTGAAAAGCAATATGCGCCTGAGCATCTGACAGAGTGCTGTTCATGGTACCAGTAGCATCTGGGTGTTTAGGGTACCAGGGCCCTGGTCCTCCAGCTCTGCAGGCTGGGTCTTTCACTCCGGTGGCCGGTCGGAGGGGGGGCTTGAGAGCGGGTCCCCGGGGTCGGACGGTGAGCCAGGTTTTTGGAGGGCACCGGGTGAGCCGGGATGGAGGTGTTGTTTTGGGGCTGAAGCCACGAGGCTAAGTGGCTCCGGGCTGGCTGTGGCGAGTTTTTCTCCGGGACGAGGGGAGGCGCGGCTGTCAGCCGTCTCAGCACGATTGGAACACGGATGTAAGCCCCGCTATCCTCCGCTGGGTCTCCGCCGCCTCAGCGCGACAGGAATGCGGATGAAGCCGCACGATTCTCGCCTGGTTCCCCAGATATAGCCAATAACATTATTTTATACTTTCATACAAACCTATTTCATTGTGTTCCAAATGCTCTGAAACGTGCTATAAACCACTTTCTGGAAGAACCTTTTCGAACGTGGAAATTAGTCATTTACTCCGGTCGCGGTCCGCCAAACTCCCATCTTTGTTGTGAAGGTGCCACGTGGCGCTGGCTCACGGTTCGTAATACGAGTCAGAGACCACCACGAAAGAGTTTAGAATGTTCTGGAGGGTAGAAGGGCATCGTTGGGCCCGAGTTTTGACCGCTAAATCGCTAGGGTGGCCATACGTCCGGATTTAGGCCGGACAGTCCGGAATTTAAATGCCTTGTCCGGCGTCCTGCGCAGCCTCAAGCCGGACGCTTATTTGTCCTCCTTTTTGGAGTTGCACTTGAAGGCAACGCTGCAAATCATCCAATGATGTAAGACTTTCGGTGATTGGTTTAAAATATGATTGGCTAAATGCGGTGTCACTCAGTTCCCTGATTTCTCATTGGTTGAAAATGTAAACAAGCCGCCCCCTGTTCCCATGTGTCGTCTCGTTTCTAAATGTTAGCATGCCGAAAAGACGGACTTCGTTCAACGCGGAATGGTCAAAGGGAGCATTATAAGCAAAAGTAGCAAAGACGATCTGCATGCTTATTGCAGAGCAATAAGGTTGAGGCAGAGCTCCAAGTTTGTGTCAACTTCACCTTTCCCTGTACAAGCATGTACCAGAAGTTCCTTGGAAACAAAAAAATGTTGGATGCTGCCAGAAAAGGCCAGAAGTATTGCAGATAGAGGATCAATTATTTGGTGAGTAAAATATTATCATCTTTTGTTTGTTACTTGTGTACTATATTTAATTAAACAAATATACACTTAACACTTGTAATGCAACATTTTGATTCTATGCATGGGCTTTATGAAATGAATATGTACTAGGTTTAAAACAATACAGATTTTTGAAGGTTGATAACAGTATTTTTGCTAGGTTTATTGTTGCAGTGGAGGCTTGGCTATGATGAACCTGAAGGTGCTGTTGTCTCCTGAGCTGCTGCAGCAGCTGAAGGTGGATTTTGCTGAGTGCTGAGGCCAGAATGAAGATAGTCCAGGGGCCAGAGCCCAAAATTTCACTTGTCAGTACCACTCAAGGTGACCAAACTTACTTATGATTTTTGAAAAGATCCATGTCTATATGATATTCTGGTGTGATAACCTTCCTGAGTGGCAGCTGGATCAGAGTTATCAGCTCATGTTACCCACCCCCTTCAGAAAATTACACTTTAGATGCTGCTGCATATCCTGGTTTAGACTCATGTACAAGATATTTATCAACGTGTCACAATATTGTCTTTGGTTTCATTTTAAATTGGACCTTCTAAGCATTCATTCAAGCTAAGATGTGAATCTTTCTGACCAACATAGAGTTCACTGCAGCTCTTTAAACTATAAACAACACACATTTTTACACAATTTTCACCTGAATGATATACTATCTTTTATCCCTGTGTCATCTAGGAACAACAGAGACACAAAATACAAAAACTGGAATACTGACAGGACAATAAGGATTCAGGAAATGTATAATATACCCCTACTATATCATTGTTACAGGTCATTGTGAGCCTTAAACTAGAAGAGCATCATTAGGCTCCTACGAAACTATAACAGCCACTAATGTCACAAACTGCTCTTTATCTGCAAATACACAATATAAAGGACATAACAATGAGATAAGGAACCAGCTTAGTTTTATAAACAACATTAGAACACAAAATACAAAAAAAAAAAATACAAAAACTGTAATACTGTGAGTATTTTTTTTTTATTTTTATTTTTTTTTTCCATGAGGATTCAGGAAATGTATAATACACCCAATTTAGAATCATCAATTAACCTGAAGGGGGTGGTAACTTCATGTGCTGATAACTCTGATCCAGCTGCCACTCAGGAAGATTATCATACCAGAATATCATCTACAGACATGGATCTTTTCACAAATCATAAGTAAGTTTGGTCACCTTGAGTGGTGCTGATATCTGGTCTGGAACATGGACTAAGAACAGGAAACTGAGAACAGGATACTGAGGACAAATCAGTTAAAATACAGGTGGACTGCTGCACACACACAAACGTTACATTTTTTACAAATTTTTCAGGTCGATAACCTGTTACATGGTGTTTTTTCTCAGTCTTTTGTTGTTTACATAAAACAAATGTTCTTTATGCTTGTTAAGACCTGGAATGTGTATTTTTTGCATTAATTTATTTTTTTGCAGACAGTTTTACCTATTATAGTGAAGCTCACCATTCAGTGAGCTGGCTTGATCATGTGATTTGTACTTCAGATGCTCATGCAACGCTTGTTTCCATGAAAATATTGCATGATGTTACTACAACTGACCATTTTCCTATTGAGATGACTCTAGACATTGGCAGGCTCCCAGAGATAACCAATGAGAGCCATGGTGAATATGAGGCCAGGGTATACTGGTCAAAATTATCTGATGAGGATGTTTTTAATTACGGTGGGAGATCAGGGCTCCTTTTAAGTCAGGTTCAGTTACCCATGGAAGCCATTTTATGTGCTAATGTTAATTGTAGTAATACCTCACACTGTAATGACTTGAGTTCTATGTATGATAATATTGTATGTGCTTTATCTCAGGCTAGTAAGCCGCTTATCACTAACCATAGAAAGACAAGGAATAAGCCAGGTTGGAACGCATATGTTGCAGATCACCATGCTGAAGCTAAGGCAGCACATAGAGCCTGGCTTATTGCAGGGAAACCTAGACAGGGCCCCGACTTAGAGTTTAAAAGACTAACTAATGCCAGGTATAAACACGCTGTGCGCTTCATCAGCAAGCATGAGCAATCTATCAGAGCTGACACTATGGCAGGGTCACTGCTAGGCCAAAATAATGCAGGTTTTTGGAGGGAAGTTAAAACTGCTAATAGTAACAAAGCTACACTTCCATGCAACATCGAAGGTGTTTCCGGTACTGCTAATATAACTGAACTATGGAGGAAGCACTATGCTGACCTGTTTAACTGTGTTAAAAGTGAGCCATACTATGTTAATGAGCTACATGAAGAAGGGGTGCACTTCAGTCCTATTGAAAGTGTTCAAGCTATAAGACAGTTAGCTGATAATAAGGCAGGTGGCTTGGACAATATCACAGCTGAGCATCTCAAGTTAGCTTGCCCCAGATTAGCAGCATTGCTTTCCATCTGCTTTACCGGTCTAATGACCCACGGTATACTGCCTGATTCCATGCTGACAGTGATGTTGGTGCCTGTCATCAAGGACAAGGCTGGTAAGGTAGGGAGTATGGACAACTATAGACCTATTGCCCTAGCTAGCATACTGTCAAAGGTGCTAGAAAGAATGTTATTAGATAGGCTACGTGATTTTACCACTGACAATCAGTTTGGGTTTAAGGCTAAGCACAGCACAGACATCTGTATATATGCCTTAAAAGAGGTGGTGGAAACATACAGAAGGCGAGGCTCCTCTATGCTGATAGGGTTTATTGATGCTTCTAAAGCATTTGACAGAGTCAACCACTACAAGCTATTTGCCAAACTCAAACAGAGGGGTGTCCCTGGTTGTATTGTTCGCATCCTGGCTTACTGGTACGCCAAACAGAGCATACAGGTCAAATGGGGAAATACACTATCCTCCCCCTTTAGTGTGGGTAATGGCGTTCGACAGGGAGGGCTTCTCTCCCCTGCCCTGTTTAATGTGTATATGGATGACCTCTCGCTACAGCTGGGAGAATGTAGAACCGGCTGCATGATAGGTTTTAACTTGATCAACCATTTTATGTATGCTGATGATCCGGCCATTGTTTCTCCCAGTAGTGCAGGGTTCCAACAACTGCTTAATATTTGCTCTGATTATGGGGTTGAATTTGATGTAAAATACAATGCCAAGAAGAGTGTTGTGTTGATATGCAGGACTAAGGAGGACAAGCAACTAAACTTTCCCCTCTTTTATTTGTCAGGTCAAATTATTTCTGTATGTAACTCTACTAAATACTTGGGCCACATCATTAATGATGAGCTGGTAGATGATGCTGACATGTGCAGGCAACGGCCAGTGGTGTAAAGTAACGAAGTACAAGTACTTCGTTATTGTACTTAAGTAAGATTTTTGAGAATTTGTACTTTTATTGATACTTTCATTTTTCTGTACTTTTACTTTTACTTCGTTACATTTTCAAGGAAAAAATCGTACTTTTAATCCGCTATATTTAAAATTGGACACGTCGTTACTCGCTACAAATTAAAGAACAGCACAGCGGGGGCTGATTTATGGTTCCGCGTTACACCGGCGCAGAGCTTCGCCGTAGGGTACGCGGCGACGCACGCCCTACGCCGTAGCCTACGGCGTAGGGTGTGCGTCGATTTAACGCGGAACCATAAGGCGGACGGGAAGGAAGGGGGGCGCGTGAATATACCGAGAAGGAGCCGCATCTCCCGGGAGAGTTGCGCCGCAGAGGCGGGCCGGAAGGCCGGAGGAACCGGCGTCGCGTCGAGTACCGATGAGGACTGAAGCCTGAATTATGGTCCGCGTTAAATCGACGCAGAGCCTCGCCGTAGGGTACGGGCCCTGCGTTGGTGTAACGCGGAACCATAAATCAGCCTTGAGCGGCAGCCGACGCGTGTCCATGCGCACCATTCTTTGATTCCACCCCTTCTAAGGTGGTTTTGGCATTTAAAAGTTCAAAAGTCTCATCCTTTATCAGCTGGGGTTGCTTAATGTTGTCACTGCATACTACAGGCTGGGGGTGGACCTGTCAGCGGGGCCAATGGGGGACAGCAGCAGTGATGAGAAAAGGGAGAAATTAAAATGGTGTAATGGAAACAAACGCTAAAGGGGTCAGAATAATATCACCATTATTTAGAGTTGTAAGAAAATTCTTGGATTCTTCATTTCTTTGCAATCCTTTTGAAAATCATTTTGTACTTTGAATTTTGTACTTTGTACTTTGTACTTTGTACTTTTTACTTTTGTACTTAAGTACATTTTACACCATGTACTTTTGGTACTTTATTATATTTAAGTTGAGGTACTTTTATACTTTTACTTAAGTACTTTTCTTAATGGGTACTTTTTACTTTTACTTAAGTAATTTTCAAGCAGAAAATTTGTACTTTTACTTAAGTACAATATTTTTGTACTTTTTCCACCTCTGGCAACGGCGGATGCTGTATGCTCAAGCCAACATGCTTGTCAGGAGGTTTCACTACTGCTCTCCTGAGGTTAAGGTCAATCTGTTTAGAGCATACTGCACCCCTGTATATACAGCCCCCTTATGGGTGAAATACACTAAAGGGAGTATGCGAAAGCTCCAGGTGGCCTACAATGATGCACTCAGGATCCTGATGAAAGTTCCTAGGGGTGGCAGCGCTAGTGAGCTTTTTAAGGACCTGCGCTTACCCTCCTTTCAAGCCTTGCTGAGAATGCACATGTATAAGTTCAAGGGTCGCTTACATGCATCACGGAATGGTATTTTAATAGCACTGACCAACCCTCGCTACAGCTCGGTTCGCTACCAATCGCACATGTGGAAACATTGGTACGCATGCCTTTTATAGTTTTTATTGCTTTTATTTATTTTAATTGTGTTTTTATTTGTTAGCTTGATGTGTATTTATATTACCATGTATGTTTTGTGTTTGTTGTATTGTATGTTTTCCTTTACCCTCTTTCCCTGCTGACTACGGTCGATAATAAAGATGATTGATTACGTCAATTTAATGCCAAATATTTTTTCAAAACAGGTGCACTTTGAAGTTTTTTTATTTATTTAAGAACCAGAATGTATTTTTTTTGAAACATTTATTTATTTACATGTTCTGCTGTACTGGTACTGCACTTTGAATGATGAATGTATTGAATAAATTCAAATAGTGTGAACAAAGACTTTTCACCTTTCACTTACACATACACATACGTGATATATGATAGATAAAATTGTCTTGTGATGAACAGCGTACCTCAGAATCACTGTGGTATTGTAAATTATATTGTAGTGGGTAGTACACTAGAGTTGTATGTTGCAATTTTTTCTTTTCTCACTAAATGCGGCAAAGTGTCCTCCTTTTTGGTGTTGTGGAAATGGCCACCCTATAAATCGCTCGGGTCGGGACTTCCAGTCGAGGACCGGTGATCGACAATAAAGTGTCCGAAAACGGTGTGCCTTTGTCGGACTCGGTCGGCTGGAAGTCCCGGTCCTCAGCCCGGTTCTCATGAATTTTAGAGGACCTCCAGCGGGGTCTATGGGACCCCAAAGACGCTCATCCACGGTTGTTTCACCTCTTCAGCACCCAGCATTGCTGAGAAACCAGCCATCAGCCTGTGTCAGGCAGTTAATATGTTTCTTTTTTTCCTGCAAAGTTGGACATTTTAAAGTGTAGGTGAAAGGGGAATGACTGGCTCTTGGTCAGTTGTGGAAGTGCAACAAAAAATAATTTCTGCATGAGACCCAATGCGAGTGAGGCCTTATAGACTTTAAGGGCGCACGTAAGATTTCAAACGGATGACTAATACACCAGAGAAACGGTTGTGAAAATACAAATTCTTATTTTATTTAATTTCTATAAAAACCAGGATTCCTTTTAAAACAATACAATATATGACACAATCACATCCCCGTATTTTGGGGCAGGGATGAGGGGATCCTCGCTAAGGATAGGGCTGAGGCCCACCAGCAGGGGGGGTTACCAAAGAAATGGATCAATGGTCCAGAGATTCACACCATGCAGACACACGTGTCACACTAACTATAAACCAAAAGTAAGTTAAATAAACCAAGAACTGCAAACGTAGGATAATATAAATCAAGAGGCACAGCAAACTAAGGAAAACTAAGCATACGTGAAATTCACACACGGAAAATAAAGCACCATCACCCAAGGATTGGCTTGCCACCCTGCCGTGGACGCTCAGCACCTGGAAAGCAAAGAAACCAAAAAGGGTATTAGGAGATGAACCAACATACGAAACAGCACAAAAGTAATAGAAAGAAAAATAAAGAAATTAACCAATGTGGTTACCAACCACGCACGAACTCAAAAAGCTCTCGAGCCCCAAAACAAATAACAGATATGGAAAGAAAAAGAACACAATAAACCCGGCCCAAAAACCTTATTGTTATCTGCGGTTATACAAATGGACCTCCTGCCAATAGGTTTAAAGCAGGGGCAACAAAAAGAACACAAATTAACCCAAAAGAAGAATATCCCTCACACCACGCTCCAAACACACACACACACACACACACACACGCACAGGCACACGCACACGCACACACACGCACGCACACACGCACACACGCTAAAAACTAAGTGTATCAAAAAGTCTTGAATGCTCGAAGGTCTTGCAGCCTCTTCACATGAGCGGCCGCGTCAGTCCAGCCAGACCACGGCTCTGGGTTTTTCCCGTAGAACGCTGGCAAGAACGGCAGTGGGGCAAAAACCAGCAACACCTATCAGGACGTACAAAACACTTGATTGATGCCACTAATAACTTCAACAAGACCGGGATTCATAAAAAAAAAAGACACATACCAGGCGATGTAAGGCTAGTTAGTTTATTCTAAAGCGGTTCGCTGCATTTCACGAGTCGTCTGCGCTGCAGACGCTCCCAGCGAGCCAATCATCCTCAGAAGGCGCAGCTGCGACCGACTGAAAGGACGCTGAACGACGAACGTGCTGGAAAAGTGATCAGGTGCAGGTCGGCAGTAAATTAAAAGAAAAGTAACCAAAGAGTGCGGCCACAGAATGCTGTAACCAGCCGACTACGTACCAGTTGCATGAATTCTTTCCACAAGATCCGCTTCTGACACGAGCCGGCCAAAGCCACAGGTGGATGAGGAACGAGACAGGAACCGACCGGAACCCGCAGTGGGCGGGGGCGAAGAGTCGCGCTTTGTTTCCGGGTTCGCCATCACCTCCCCTTAAATAGGCTGGCGACGCATGCCATTGGTCAAGGCTGCGCACTCACAAATAAGCACTTAAGTGCATCTTACCACACGAGAAAGAGATGGTCGGCCTTCCTGTCCTGTGCACCAAAAACAGGACTGCAGTGGTTTTCCAAATCCAAATATTGTTATTGTAAAGTCATACATATTTCCGCCCAGTTTCAAACAGGGTACCTTTCACGTGTGAGGCAAACGTGATAACCACTACACTACGGAAACTGACATGCTTTGAAAAAGGCGGGCATAATGAAAAAAATACTATAAAAAATCTGCTACAATTCTTGGAAGCAAGACGGATACTGCAGGTTTTCTCCTGGCTGCTCTGAATTTTCATTGTGTTCCAAATGATCTGAAACGTGCTCTAAACCACTTTCTGGAAGAACCGGACGTGGAAATTAGTAATTTTCTCCGGTCGCGGCCGGCCAAACTCTGGTGGTCGCAGACGCGCCCACACCACGGCAACCACCAACACCGTCTGCCTGTCGGTAACCCCTCCCCTTTACACACAGTTTGCTTTATTTATTAGTATAATTTAACATTTAAGTTTACTTTTGCACATTATTATTCGTATTATTAGGACCTGCACACATCACAACATGAACATCATTAAACAAATAACACATAGTCTTTGATTCCATAGGTCATACAGACTTTATTTTAAGCACATCATGGTCACACTTGCTAGTGCACACATTTGTGTTGACTATGGGTTTGCTTTTGTTAATTATTTCTTGTTTGTTTATTTACCATGCCCGCTGTGGGGGTCCTGAGTCTGGCCAACTCGGCATCCCAGTGTTCTGCTTTGTCTTCAATAAATATGCCACCGTGACCTCCTCATCCGCCGGAGGTCACGGCTGACTGCGCGGAGCCTTTAAAGACTAATGACGAAACTGATCCGACACCCGAGTGGAGGTCGGAGACACGAGTGGAGGTCGGAGACACGAGTGGAGGTCGGAGCTCCGTCGTTTCATGACGTCTCAGCGTTTAGATGGCTTTATCGTGAAGCCTCTTCTTTTAACGTTGAACATTTCAGTATTTATTTTGTAACGATGCCAGTTTTCATTTCCTTGAAATACCTCTAATTAGCACGTTAGCAACTCCCGCCTCGCTCCCTGTGCCCTGGTGTCGTACCTGCAACCTGGAACCTGCCAGAAGCACAACAGTCCAGATGTTTGTGGAGGTTAGTAGGGCAGCAGAGGCCTAGTTGTGTTTAGTATTTATACGTCGTACTACGGCCTAATCTCAGCCTAGAGGAGTTTCCCGTCTGTGGTGTTGATGATTCGTTACGTTTGGGCCGTAATAATCAGACTGAAGCACAAACTGTAGACGCATCATGAGCCGTCCGACCAACAGGATCTAACGTTTTTAAATACGTTCAGCACATAACCCTAACCCCTAACCCTGTATGTTTACTAGTTTGTATGTTAAGAGTTAAACACAAAGAAGAAGAAAAAAAACAAAAGAAGCCAACCACTAATGCTGTTTTCTAAGTGTTATTTTTCTTTTAATAAAAATGCATTTGTACAAAAAGCCATCGGCCAACATGTTTTTGATAAACCACTTCATTTATTGTTAGTAAAAAACACTGGATGTGAGTTTTTTTGTGGACTTGATTCTTGCGTGGAGATGAAGAGGAGGAGCCGGCGGTGCTGCGTTTCCAGAGGTCGGAGGTCAGAAGAGCTCCGGGTGGAGCTCCAGCTCCGCCTTGATCCGGTTCTCCACCATCAGACTGAGGCGGGAGTCCGTCACCGGGAGACTGTAGCTCACAAACACCTGCTTCTTGGTCCTCTTCGCTGGAAACACACAGACGTTTATTTATTCATTTATTCTTTATTTCATTCACTGACGTTAGTAGAGACGTAACTGACGTTTGCAGAGACGTAACTGACGTTTGCAGAGACGTAACTGACGTTAGCAGAGATGTAACTGACGTTTGCAGGGACGTAACTGACGTTTGCAGAGACGTAACTGACGTTAGCAGAGACGTAACTGACGTTTGCAGAGACGTAACTGACGTTAGCAGAGATGTAACTGACGTTTGCAGAGACGTAACTGACGTTAGTAGAGACGTAACTGACGTTAGCAGAGACGTAACTGACGTTTGCAGAGACGTAACTGACGTTTGCAGAGACGTAACTGACGTTAGCAGAGACGTAACTGACATTAGCAGAGACGTAACTGACGTTTGCAGAGACGTAACTGACATTAGCAGAGACGTAACTGACGTTTGCAGAGACGTAACTGACGTTAGCAGAGACGTAACTGACGTTAGCAGAGACGTAACTGACGTTTGCAGAGACGTAACTGACTTTTGGAGAGACGTAACTGACGTTTGCAGAGACGTAACTGACGTTTGCAGAGACGTAACTGACGTTAGCAGAGACGTAACTGACGTTAGCAGAGGCGTAACTGACGTTAGCAGAGACGTAACTGACGTTAGCAGAGACGTAACTGACGTTTGCAGAGACGTAACTGACGTTAGCAGAGACGTAACTGACGTTAGCAGAGACGTAACTGACGTTTGCAGAGACGTAACTGACGTTAGCAGAGACGTAACTGACGTTAGCAGAGACGTAACTGACGTTAGCAGAGACATAACTGACGTTAGCAGAGATGTAACTGACGTTAGCAGAGACGTAACTGACGTAACTGACATTAGCAGAGACGTAACTGACGTTTGCAGAGACGTAACTGACGTTAGCAGAGACGTAACTGATGTTAGCAGAGACGTAACTGACGTTAGCAGAGACGTAACTGACGTTTGCAGAGACGTAACTGACGTTAGCAGAGACGTAACTGATGTTAGCAGAGACGTAACTGACGTTAGCAGAGACGTAACTGACGTTAGCAGAGATGTAACTGACGTTAGCAGAGACGTAACTGACGTAACTGACGTTAGCAGAGACGTAACTGATGTAACTGACGTTAGCAGAGACGTAACTGATGTAACTGACGTTAGCAGAGACGTAACTGACGTTAGCAGAGACGTAACTGACGTAACTGACGTTATACGTAACTGACGTTAGCAGAGACGTAACTGACGTTAGCAGAGACGTAACTGACGTTAGCAGAGACGTAACTGACGTTAACAGAGACGTAACTGACGTTAGTAACGACGTAACTGACGTTAAACAGAGACGTAACTGACGTTAGCAGAGACGTAACTGACGTTAGAAGAGACGTAACTGACGTTAGCAGAGACGTAACTGACGTTAGCAGAGACGTAACTGACGTTAGCAGAGACGTAACTGACGTTAGCAGAGACGTAACTGACGTTAGCAGAGACGTAACTGACGTTTGCAGAGACGTAACTGACGTTAGCAGAGACGTAACTGATGTTAGCAGAGACGTAACTGACGTTAGCAGAGATGTAACTGACGTTAGCAGAGACGTAACTGACGTAACTGACGTTAGCAGAGACGTAACTGATGTAACTGACGTTAGCAGAGACGTAACTGACGTTTGCAGAGACGTAACTGACGTTTGCAGAGACGTAACTGACGTTAGCAGAGACGTAGCTGACGTTAGCAGAGATGTAACTGACGTTAGCAGAGACGTAACTGACGTAACTGACGTTAGCAGAGACGTAACTGATGTAACTGACGTTAGCAGAGACGTAACTGACGTTAGCAGAGACGTAACTGACGTAACTGACGTTAGCAGAGACGTAACCGATGTTTGCAGCGATGGGACTGTAGAAAGTTGATATTCACCTAATCTCTGGGCCAGCGAGGTGGCGGCGGTGTTCGACGGGTCTCCCATCACTAACGTGGACAACGGCATCGAGTCCTGCGAGAACAAGAAGAACTTTTAGTCCCAATAGAAGGAAATGACTGACATAAATGATCCTACTAAGTATCAAGTCTTTAAAAAGTCTAAATATCCCAACGTAGCACAACGGCGTAACTACATAAGCAACAAAAAGTTAGTTAGTAAGTTGCTCAGGTTTAACGGCTTTAGAGAAACTCACGTATCTGCTGCTCATGGACACGGCCAGGTTGGACAGAACCGGAGCAGAACCGACCCACAGGAAGAAGCCGCCGCGCAGCGTCATCACGTGGAAGTGGACCAGCGTCTCCAGGATCCGCTCCGAGAAGCCGTGGACCGAGATGCCGGTGGGGGGGTCGGAGATGCTGCCGGCCAGGGGGGCCGTGGGGGCAGCGGGGGCCGTGGGGGCCGCGGGGGCGTCTGCAGGCACGGGGGCGCTCATTTCTGCAATACAAACTCTCAAAGAAGACAATGGAAAAATATCAATTTAAATGCAATATGAAAAGAAATGAAAATAAAAATAAAAAATGTGGATTCTTTTAAGGAATACAATAAAACGAAAAACAAGGCGAGACAAGAATTAAAAGGTGCATATGAATAACAAAATAAATTAAGCATTTAAATTCACATAATGGAGCTTAGAAAAGGAGATGAATTATTAAATCAGAATAACAAATAACGAGCAATGTCTAGACTTATTTTACTTGCATTTTTGTTTTCTACTCTTTTGAGACGTGTGGAAAAAATCTCAAAATTGTTAATAAAACCCGGGCAGGAAAGAGGTTTATAATTTCTCAATTTGGCAGAATGAATATGGTACTTACCCAGTAACAAAATTATATTAATATCAGAAACAGAAAATTCCTTAATTCAAAAGGTGGAACATTATTAATTTGAAGAGAAATCCAATTGTGTCAGAAACAATGAGACAAAGGACATTGATAAAACTAATGATCCAGTGTTTCTTCATCGTTTCTGCAGAAGGAACATTGATCTAAACCTCAAATTTAAATCTTTGTTTAAGAAATTCTGCCACAGGATAAAAGACCTTATTCATCATTTTAAAATTTACTTATTTAACTTTAGGCAAAATAGGCCATTTAATAAATTTGGAATGCGCTTGGTTTAATGTGTTTACCGGTATATATATATATTTTTTTTAAATAAATCTTTATTGACAAGGATTACAATATACAGTATAAAGATCAACATTAGACAACATTAGTGTATTATATAACTTTGGAGAGGCTGCAAATATTCACCGTCTTAATCGCCTTTTAATTAGAAGAATCAACAAGTGATTTAAAATAAATTTCCATTTCCTTCTGAAACACAACAAAACAAGGTTTTTTCTTAATTAATTTACTTTTATACATAAAAAATGTTGCCAAAATTAAAAATAGATTTATTAAAAAGTAACATTTTTCTTCTTCTCTAGGAAACATTAGGAAACCAAACACAACACAAATCTTGGGTGAGATGATCAATAATAAATCAATAATAATCTACCGAGTTCTGCCCAAAATGTTTTAGTGTAAGAAAAAAACCAAAACATGTAAAACAGTTTCTGGATAAACGTCACAAAATGAGCAGTTTGTATTAATGATTTTTTTAATTCTGCATATGATGACTGGCCGGGTACAATTTATGGATAATCTTAACCTTGTTTAAATTAAACATTTATGAGGAGCATCCACACTTTCTTCCAGTTAATATGTTTAATAAATTGATTCCAATAAGCAGTAACATAATGTCTCTTTGGAATAGAGCACGTGTTTTCCTGTTAGTATTTCGGGGTGTAATAATAAAAAAACAGATTTATTCCCTCTGGAGAGTTAACTGAACTGGGGAGAGAAACATGTCCAAGTGTAAATAAAATAATGTGTTTACTCTAGATAACACCAAGGTTCCTGTTGGAATGGCATTAATAACAGCAGCATATTAATTTGGGGTTTCTAGGAGGTTTATCTAGTTAATAATTGATTGTAAGAGAGCAGTGACTTCTCATTAAACATTTGTCTCAGGAGCCAAATCTGACTCTGAAACCAGTCTCAAAGAAAAGTGATGTGTTTTTTAAAATGATATTAATCCAGATGATGTAAAAGTTAAGCTTCTATATAAGAGCCGCGGCTGGTGGAATACAGACAGCTGAACTGGAAGTTTGCAGCTTAAAATAAAACCTAGACCTCCAAATGTGTTTATATTTACCAGGAGAGAATCCTGTTGAATAGTCCGTGTATGGGGCACGCATGCGCAGAGCTGCTTCCTGCTTGTAGCAGAGCGGCAGACCAAAGCAATGGATCACCGAGCAGCGCGCATGCGCAGCAGCAGCACCATCGATCTCAGAGGCGCGCGCATGCGCAGCAGCAGCACCATCGATCCAGGCTCCGCCACTGGAAACTAAAACGTTTCATTTGTTCCTGTATCCCGATTTATTATAGATAAAATTGACTCTGGCTTCACTCTGTGTTGGAGAAATGTATTGTTTGGTTTCATCAGTAATGAAAGAAACAAATCTAAAGAATCTTTTGTAATCAATTTAATAATTATTCTTGCAAAGTTTCATATTTATAAATCCAAATTCAGTCATTCAAAACCCCTATTTTTAATTTTTGAGAATGAAACCAAACAATACTTGAGTTCCGTCTCTGACTCAAATAACAAAAAAGCTGTAAAACTGTTAATTTATGCTCTCTATTTAATGTGTTTGTTTAAAAATCCCCCTGGCTCCGTGTTGTTGTACTTTTATGTATCAATGACTGTTTTGTATGTCTGTCTGTTTATGTTTTTTTGTAATATGAGAACTATTCAATAAAGCTTGTAAAAAAAAAAAGTTTCATTTGTTCCTCAGAGACCCTTATTGATACTTATCAATACTTATTAATAAAGTTCTGAACAGAAACACTGAAGAGTTTCTGAATGTCGACCTGCAGATGAAACTGTGGAACAGCCTGAACACGGAGATAAAAAAAAGTAGAAACATATCATTATTTAAAAAAAGATACAAAGAAACTTTATATTCAAAATACAGATGAGAATAAACATGTAGATATGTACATTTATTAATATATGTATATTTATAGATGTATATTATGGATATAGATAGATATGTTATATGTAGTATGTTGTATATGGATATATTGAGTTGTATTATACGTACAGTATTTATATATCTATATCTCTGTTAATATTGATTTATATTTATATGTCGATATATAGATTTATAGTAATTTTTATGAATATAATTGGAGGTAAATATATGAACCAGTATATATAGAATATCTACTCTTATATAGTTAATCAAGTATATTGTTATATCATTGCTGTCTATTGTTCTCTATTATATTGTAGTATTTTAGTAAAGTAATGATAATGTAATACTATACATTATAATTACTTCTATTAGTACATACATACATAGTAACAACTAAATACTGGCCTTTGTTTTGTTTTATTTTGTTTGCTTTGATTAGTTTGTTTTTGATTATATTTATATTTACATATAATTGAGTATTATATCACTGTATAGAACAGTTATTAAAGTAGGTATGTGTGTTTAGGTATTCGTTTTTTTTACTTTTTTGTACTCTTATTGCATGTTCCAAATAAAATCTTCAAATCAAATCAGATACTTTAACGCTGTGGATGTTCGTCAACATTTGACCTGGTCTTTGTACGTTTTCACCGTATAGAAACGTAATTATTACCATTGTAAGAATGAGATGAACCTGCTGGATCTACTGCCCTTACTGACTAACAACTGCTGCTTTTAGTATTTTACCTCCTTTCTTATCATTTTATTTCATTTTATTTGTTATTTACTGTTTAATTGTGTCTTGCCGCTTTTAATGTTGATGTAAAGCTCTTTGAATGACCTTGTGTTGGATTGTGCTGTACAGATAAACTTGCCTTGCCTTAATGTCCACGATTAAGTGACACTAATCTGTTTTAACCTGGATGTGGAAGATCTGGGTAGAAATAGTTTAAATCTGCAGCTTCTGAAAAATAATCACTGGCCTGGATTTGTGTTTCCTGCTGCAAAGAGTCGTAGCTCTTTCATGGAAGAGAACCAGTAAACCAAAACTCTTTAACTGGATTAAGGAAATGTCTACAACTTTACCTGTGGAAAAGATGACTTACATTATAAAAGCAGCAAACTATCATTATTTTAAAACATTTGGGCTCCTTGGAATGGAATATATGGAGAGTGGATTTAAGCGTAGTTACTAATGATCCCCTGCAGTTCTAAAATAATTTCCTTTCTTTTGATACTTGATTTTTTTATTCTGTGTGAATTGTACATTCCAGTTTTTATTTCTGAACTATGCACAATGGTGAAATAATTTGTTTTCCCTGGTTTGTAGAACATTTAATTAAAGGTTCGGTTTAACGTGCGGTAAGAAACATTATTATCTCTGTGGTTCAAAACACACGTGTGTCTATTTAATACTTGATTGTGTGAAGTGACTCGTTACCAAGGTGATTACTGCCCCCTTGTGGTCTGGTATGTTAGTAACACCAAAAGTATATTAACTAGTCTTTCAACAAAAACAAAAAGTAACCAAAAACACTCATTTTGGCTCCAACAAAAGCAAAAGATGTTGAATCAATGTTGAATTATGGTGAAAAACGGCTGATGTTCGGTTAAAGTCGACGACTGATGTTGGATCAACAATCAATTAATCAATCACCCAATTCTAAATCCATCACGTAATCAATGTTGAATTAATGTATTGAGTTTGTCTCGGGCCGGAGGCTGCAACGTTTCTGCCAGACCTGAATCTCAACGCTGATTCACTCGTGTCTCAACGGCCACGGTTACATGATGGTTTTAATTCGGAATTAATCATTAATCATCACGAATTAAAGTATTTTCCTCCGAGTTTCCATGGAAATAGTAATTCTGAATTGAGGTTTCCATAGAAATAGTAATTCTGAATTGAGGTTTCCATGGAAACACGTTTGATGGTCTTTCTCCAATTCCTCTCCAGGTCTGGGGGTTGGGAAGGTTCTGATTGGATAGGGGGGGGACCGGAAGTTAAACTACCGGGAGAAAAACTAACTTAGCCGCTACATCTTTGAAAAGATCACCATGATGATGTTTCCTGTTTCCATGTGTTCTTTTAATGATTTATATTTCTTAAATAAATGGTCTCTGCTCTTGACCAGCGTTTACTGCTGCTGCATCTGGAAACTTTGTTAGGAAAACCAGCCCAGTGGAATATAAGATCATGGAGACAGACGGGAGAGGGAACGAGCAGAAAGAAAGACTAAATTAATTTAAAGAGGAATGAGTGTAAACATTTAAAAAAAATTGTTTTTCTTTATTCATTTTCATTTTTTTAATTTTATTTTAATTTTTCTTTCTTTAATTATTTTTTTATTTTATTTTTTACATTGTATTTTATTGCTTTTAATTATTTTTCTCTTTTTTTCTTTTCTTTTTTCCTTTTATTTATTTCTTTATTTCTTTATTTTCTTTATTTTTTAGAATGAGTGTAAACATGATCATGGAATTATTCTATTCAGATTTAAAATCAGAATAAACCAGCCACTTACTCCGGAATTAGGTTTAATTCAGAATGGCCATTTTCATTCAAAATTAGGTGTTTACATGGTCATTTTTACTCATTTTAAATCGGATTTAATTTAATTTCTGAATTAAAGAGGAATTAAACATCCCATGTAAATGAGTGAGTGATCGTCAGGGATCTGGTGTCTTTATCTGCAAACACAACGACTCTCAGACGGAGGAACTTTAGCAGAGCAGGACTCTCTGAGACATGGATTAATATCTCCTGTCTGGTTTTCAGAGCAGCATTAGGAGAAAAGGAGGGACTGCGGTGCGTGTTAATAAAGAGTTTAATGCTGGACACTGTGAGGGAGCGTCTCTGCACCCTGGACATCGATGCTGGACACTGTGAGGGAGCGTCTCTGCACCCTGGACATTAATGCGTGACACTGTGAGGGAGCGTCTCTGCACCCTGGACATTAATGCTGGACACTGTGAGGGAGCGTCTCTGCACCCCGGACATCGATGCTGAGCTTCGGTTCAGGTTTCACTTCTTCTTCTTGCCGAGTAAAAGATGGCGTTTTCACTCGTCCAGAAAGTCTTCAGCCAGCTTGTTGAACTCGTCGGCGTACCTCAGGTGGAGATTGTGTTTTCCTTCTGGGAATAAATGCAGCCTGGATTTGGGGAGGAAAGTATGTTTCAGTTGATCTAGAATAACCCGTGACTGGAGACGAGGCGTGGTACGGCGGCCGGTTCTCACCGCGAGGTCTTGATGTTCTTCAGCAGGTACTGGGGGTGGAAGCTCGGCACCATGGGGTCTTTCTCCCCGTGAACCACCAGGGTGGAGCAGCGGATCAGGGGCAGCAGCTCCCTGCAGATACTCCCTACCGAGGAACAGATTCACTCAAACACACAACTCCCTACCGAGGAACAGATTCACTCAAACACACAACTCCCTACCGAGGAACAGATTCACTCAAACACACAACAACCAGAAGCTTTCCTCTGCTGGTAAGGTACCGTATTTGAAAGTACCGTATTGGCCCGAATATAAGACGGTGTTTTTTGCATTGAAATCAGACTGAAAAAGTGGGGGTCGTCTTACATTCGGGGTCTAGACATCATACCCATCACAACGCTAGAGGCGCCGTTTTTTGTGTTTACTATTTTTTCTCTTGTACATTGCTCATTTTTCTACATTTTATATTGCTCTTTTTTTAATTATTTAGCTATTTATTGGTTATTTCTATTTTAATATTTTTGTATAAACCGTTGAGCGTGTGTGTGTGTTTGGCTGCTGCACGATTGAATTTCTCCTCTGGGAGATCAATAAAGTCTTCTATTCTATATCTTTAAAGCGAATTCTGAACTTTTTTTTTTTTACCTTGTCTGCACACATATTATTGATTGATACCATGACGGTAGAAACCAAAAGTGTATATGTGTGCATTATTACTATATTTAATATATATACATATATACGCACACATATGCGTACACATACATAAATATACACATACAAACCCAGTGTTTTTTTTTTTTTTTTTTTTTTTTTTTTTTTTTTTTTTTTTTTGGGGGGGGGTGACGACATCCACTGCCAATCCAGGAAGCAGGAACACACGGAGACACACGTCAAGCACTGGAAATCTACAACAAAAAACCACAAACAAAGCACGAAACCGGCACGGAGCCAACCAAAACAATAACAGCAATCGACCTAAATCTTGAGATCTGATCGCAGTCTGAGCTAAGCTATCGCTACCGCTACCTAAACCCAAAAACTAGAGAGCCAGCATGCAGGTGAACAAGCCAGTGTGTATGTCTATGTGTGTGTGTGTGTGTGTATGATCATGCGTGTGTGTGTGTGTGTGTGTGTGTGTGTGTGTGTGTGTGTGTGTGTGTGTGTGTGTGTAAATGCATGTGACTAAGTGACTATATGTGTGTGTGTGTGTGTGTGTGTGTGTGTGTGTGTGTGTGTGTGTGTGTGTGTGTGTGTGTGTGTGTGTGTGTGTGTGTGTGTGTGTGTGTGTGTGTGTGTGTAATAAACCAAACAAAGCTCCACCTGAAGTGTATCTATAGTGGGGGAGGGGGGGGAGCAACCCCGCCACCCGCGAGACCAGAGGCCGACACGGAAGAGCCCGGAACACAGGCCACCGGCAACCCCACAGAGGGGAGAAGTAGGAGGAGGCGAATTCTGAACTTAACTCCCCAGGCCAAAGCATACGGAAGAGTATCAGGGCCAGGCAGGAGAAAAATAAAAGTAATATTTTAGAGGAGGAAGATTTTTTTTTCATTATGCACTTCGAGAAAATTATTCTCGAAATTTCGATTTTATTCTTGAAATTGTATTTTAACATTAATCTCGACATTTCGACTTTTTTCTCAACATTTCGACTTTTTGCTCGCAAAAAAGTCTTCCCCTCTCAAATATCTTTTCCCCTGCATGGCCCTAATAGCGAACGAAGAGATAACAGAAAATGGAGAAACGTAGCCACAATCTAGAGAAAAGTGGGTGTAAGATCGGCAGGTAAACCGGCAGCTGAGGAGAAGTTATGATGCAAACTTCAACATGATGATTTCAATGAGGCAAAATAACAGGCTTTTTCTCTCCAATATATTGTTATAATCATTTGTTTCAGATGTACTGTCATTATTTTCTGTATAAAAATTGAATTTGGTGTTCAAAAAGTCTTTCTTCAAACTTGAGTCTTGAAAAAGAGGATCGTCTTATAATCGGGCCAATAGAGGGAATCTGCATGACGTCACAGAAAGACTGAGTGGCAGAAAGACTGAGTGTCAGCGTAAACTTTCAGTTTGAGCAACTGGAAAACATCTAAAATGGGAAAGAGCTGTTGTGCGATCGACTGTACTCATAGATTTAGCAAGAAATCGGAGTTATCGTTTTACAGACTGACGAAAAATAAGCTTAAGAGAAACAAATGGATCACTGCAATTCACAGAAACAACTGGATTCCAGGCACCGAAACGATTTGTGGTTCCCATTTTGTATCAGGTAATGTTGGATTTTTGGGTAGCTAACGTTAAACGGTCAAATCACAAAGTTCGGTGTCCTCATCACTTTAATTTTTACAACAAATCCTGCCTTGAAGTCAGACCAAGCGTCAAGACTTCTGTAAGCCTTCAAGCTTTGCTTCGTGTATTTCCCCGGCGTAGAAATTAAGTACATATAAATATCAGGAAACTGGATTCATGACCAAATATTAATGTCCATGGACCACTGGTTCTTGGTAACTGTACCAAATATTAATGTCCATGGACCACTGGTTCTTGGTAACTGTACCAAATATTAATGTCCATGGACCACTGGTTCTTGGGGTAACTGTACCAAATATTAATGTCATGGACCACTGGTTCTTGGTAACTGTACCAAATATTAATGTCATGGACCACTGGTTCTTGGTAACTGTACCAAATATTAATGTCATGGACCAGTGGTTCTTGGTAACTGTACCAAATATTAATGTCCATGGACCACTGGTTCTTGGGGTAACTGTACCAAATATTAATGTCCATGGACCACTGGTTCTTGGTAACTGTACCAAATATTAATGTCCATGGACCACTGGTTCTTGGTAACTGTACCAAATATTAATGTCCATGGACCACTGGTTCTTGGTAACTGTACCAAATATTAATGTCCATGGACCACTGGTTCTTGGGGTAACTGTACCAAATATTAATGTCCATGGACCACTGGTTCTTGGGGTAACTGTACCAAATATTAATGTCCATGGACCACTGGTTCTTGGGGTAACTGTACCAAATATTAATGTCCATGGACCACTGGTTCTTGGTAACTGTACCAAATATTAATGTCCATGGACCACTGGTTCTTGGGGTAACTGTACCAAATATTAATGTCCATGGACCACTGGTTCTTGGTAACTGTACCAAATATTAATGTCCATGGACCACTGGTTCTTGGTAACTGTACCAAATATTAATGTCCATGGACCACTGGTTCTTGGTAACTGTACCAAATATTAATGTCCATGGACCACTGGTTCTTGGGGTAACTGTACCAAATATTAATGTCCATGGACCACTGGTTCTTGGTAACCGTACCAAATATTAATGTCCATGGACCACTGGTTCTTGGTAACTGTACCAAATATTAATGTCCATGGACCACTGGTTCTTGGTAACTGTACCAAATATTAATGTCCATGGACCACTGGTTCTTGGTAACTGTACCAAATATTAATGTCCATGGACCACTGGTTCTTGGTAACTGTACCAAATATTAATGTCCATGGACCACTGGTTCTTGGTAACTGTACCAAATATTAATGTCCATGGACCACTGGTTCTTGGTAACTGTACCAAATATTAATGTCCATGGACCACTGGTTCTTGGTAACTGTACGGGTCACTGTCAAGTCCAACTGATGCTAATTTAAGCCCATAATTTAAGCTGTTATCTCTTCTTCTCCACTAGTTGCAGACATTTTTGCCACTCAGTGGGAGTAAAGGGGGGAAGTGACATCAATGCATTCCCTCTATACGGTAACGAGGCGGAAAGCGTGATGAGTCCTCACCTTCACTCCGCTGGGCGAACTGGGCGATGCCGTCCACCCAGCCCTCCCAGGTCTGGGCGAAGGCCTGCGCTCCGTAAACCTCCTCCATGGGCCGACGCATCTTGGCGCTCCACCTGGACACGTCCCGGACCTCTGGAGAGAAAACACACAGGAGAAACACCATCAGTTATCACCTGGACACGTCTCGGACCTCTGCAGGAACACACGGGAGAAACACCCAAGAACATGCGTGAGAAACACCCAAGAACACGCATGAGAAACACCCAAGAACATGCGTGAGAAACACCCAAGAACACGCGTGAGAAACACCCAAGAACACGCGTGAGAAACACCCAAGAACACGCGTGAGAAACACCCAAGAACACGCGTGAGAAACACCCAAGAACACGCGTGAGAAACACCCAAGAACACGCGTGAGAAACACCCAAGAACACGTGTGAGAAACACCCAAGAACATGCGTGAGAAACACCCAAGAACACACGTGAGAAACACCATCATTTACAGAGAAAGTCTGCTTGTTTCTGCGATGGCAGTAAAGGGAAGTGAGTTACGGTTGTAAAGCTTCAGGTCGTCCTTTGTCACGAAGGAGTTGGCTCCCCAGACGATCAGCTTATTGATCCGGTCGGGGTTCCTGGCCGCTGCGATCAGAGCGGTGATCCCTCCGTCGCTCCAGCCCAGGAGAGAGAACTTGTTGAACCCCAGCGTCTGCCGGGGAAACAACAAAGAACTGAATAAAAACATGTTGCAGATGAAGCTTCAGGGTCAAACATCATGTCACTGTTTTAAACTTTACACCTGATCATATTTCCAACTTTTATTTCGAAAGTCTCTAGTTTCCTGTCAAGACTTTCAGAGGAAGCTGCTTGTAGCATCGCGGTTGTTGTAATCCAGAGATAAATCCACAGACCTTCATCAGATCCACGGCGTCCTTGGCGTCCCTCTCAAAGAAGTCTGGGGGGAAGTCCCGGTCCGGGGGACGGGATTGGCCGTAGCCGCGGGGATCCCAGCCAACCACGGTGAAGCGTTCCTTGTTCAGAGACTTCAGCTGAGGACCAAAGTCTGTCTTGGTGCTGCCTGGAACCGGAAACAGACATGTTTATCCACCTGGACACGGCTAACTGGACACGGCTAACTGGACACGGCTAAAGCCTGAATTCTGGTTCTGCGTTAAACCTACGCCGTAGGCTACGCGGGAGTCTCTCCGTAGCTATGCCGTAGCCTCCAAGCACCTCCCAAAAATTGTAACTACGCGTGGAGGAGATGCAGACCCAACGCAGACGGAGAGGGCTGTGATTGGTTCGCTTGGTAGCAACGCATTTCCGGTTCCGGTTCGTGAAGCAGTCGTGAACTTTCAGCGCTCTTTTCCTCGTGTATGTGATTCTTTTTTTTTGGGTTGTTTTGGTTTTTTGCACAATAGTTGTCCTTATCTCTTTGATTCTCTGTGACCGGAAAAGCCGGAAGCTAAACAAAGTATCAACTAGCTCTGGGGGGGTTTAGCACCGCGGAGAAATGGAGTGACGGGGAAGTCCGAAGGTTCACGACGGCGTCACGGCAACGGCGTCACGGCAACGGCGTCACGGCAACGGCGTCACGGCAACGGCGTCACGGCAACGGCGTCACGGCAACGGCGTCACGGCAACGGCGTCACGGCAACGGCGTCACGGCAACGGCGTCACGGCAACGGTGTAGGTTCTGCGTTGGTTTAACGCAGAACCTTAAATCAGGCTTTAGTAGGAGCCAGTATTCACAAGGTCCCAGATTGACCGCTCATTCATTCAGATCATTCAGACCCTGCTGGAGCTGAGTTTCACTCAGAGATGTTGGGTTTCGTAATTAGAAGCATTTATTTTACCCAGAGATGTTGGGTTTGGTCATTAGAAGCTTTTATTTTACCCAGAGCTCCAGGAAGCAGCAGCAGAGCGTGTTTCCCTCCGCCGGTCTGCTCGTAGTACAGGTCCACGCCGTTGACGCGCCGCCGGCCGGAGGACGTGGAGGACGAGGAGGACGAGGAGGAGCTGCTGGACGAACACAGGGTTAGGGTTAGCTGTAACTGAACAACACTCTGCACATCTGGGATAGAGACGCAGCGATCGAACGGCAACCGATCGCTATCGGCCGATAATGGCCCTATTGGTTTTGATCGGAGATCAGAACATAATAGTTCAAAGCAGCCGATCAGATGACGTTTACAACAACAAATGCCGCCGGCGCTGCGTTAAAACACCTCAGACCGAGGAGGCGTGACCGGCGTCAACGGTACGGGAGTTTTACAATGTCAAAAAAGGACAACACATTTGCAGTTTGCAAAGTGTCCAAAGGAGATTCCCCGAGGAGGAATGTTATAAAAGAATTTCAACACAACAAGCTGATAAGACATTTGAAAGTGTCTCTCATCAAGGAGTTTATTGAGTTACCAGAGTTGGAGCCGCTAAGGCAAAGACAGAAAAGGAGCAACGCCGCTAACTCAGCTGTAACAGAGACCTATAAACAACAGCAAGAAAGATAAAGAACTACATCGTAAGGTAATGGATTCATACGTCTTGATCATCAGCCGTTTGTGGTTGTAGAAGATATCGGGTTTAAACGGGTCGTTAGCTGCTTGGATCCCGGTTCACGCTGCCGCTTCGTGATTATTTTACTGATAAATGTCTGTCAGAGTTTTACCAAACTACATACAGTCCAAAGCTTTAACCAGGACAAGCGTCGTGTCAGTCGCTTCACGAGTGACGTTTGGATTCTAGTGTGAAGAGTTTCCTCACACGCGGCGGATGCTATCGCTAAACCTTTAGCAAACCTTAATAATTCATCATTAATTTTTATTTTAGGATTTAATTCCTCGTTCCAAAAGAAAACTAAGGTTTATAGTTTACAACGTGTATCAACTCTAAGAGAGTGACATGTCTGCTGTTTCTGTGTTGGTCACATGTTGTAAATAATTATTACCACAGGAAAGCTGAAGTTAATAATCTACATGAGTCGAAATCCTCTCTAAGAGTCTCTAGAGGGAAATATTCCACGCTGCCTCAGCTTGAAATAAAACAGTAATTTCATGATACTTTCTCATCTGCTAATTTTGATACAATAATACAATGTCAGTGTTGTACATGAGACAACAATATTGAAGAATTTATGAATTTCACGCTGTGATCGGTGATCGGCATATACTGATTTTGGAGATCGGTGATCGGTTATCGGTGATCGGCCCTCAGAATCCTGGTGGTGCATCTGTATTCTGGGATCAGTGCCAGTCCCTCGGTCTGAGATCTGATCTCACGGCTGCTCTGAAGGAAACTATGGAGCTAGAACAGTCTCATAATTGACAAATGCACAGGACAAGTTTTACAAATGCACAGACCAATTTGCAAATACACACACCGTTTCACAAATGCACAGAACAATTCACACGTGCGTAGGACAAGATATACAAATGTATTTTTGATGCACACACAAATATAACCTGATTTACAAACGTTTTTTTGTCTGTGAGCTGTGCTGGATTTGCGTGTGACTTTTGAGACTCCCCTGACGTGACTCGATCCACAAATATTTTTTTTCAACACGGAACGATCTGCAACCAATCAGATTAAAGGGGCGGATACACCTGCTGTTTGAACTGCGTTCGCTTAGAAAAGTGATTAATATTTTGAGTTGGTGGAGTAAAGATAAATAAACACCAACAGGTGATAAAAGATAAATAAACAGAAATGCAATGTGGAAAAAGGTACTTTATTTCACTGCTTTTGGGGTTGCCCTGAGATACATAAGTTTTGGAATGAAGTTGTAAAATGCATTTCTCAAATGACCTTAAATCCAGTCCCTGATTGCCCTGAACTATGCATTCTCAATTTGTATCCGGAAGACTGTCTGCTGAACAACAAAGAGAGGAAAATGACTGACTTATGTCTTGTACAAGCTAGACGCTTGATCTCTCTATGTTGGAAGGATGTTAAGAGCCCTACGATTGGTCGCTGGCTGAAGGAGTTATCAACATGCCTTGTCCTTGAAAAACTGACGTACACGATGAAAAAGAAATCAGCCAAATTCCATGAGATCTGGAATCCCTTTCTTTCGTTCTTGGAGAACTGTGATCTTGGAGAATTTTTAGAATCTTGAAGGAGATATATTCATTTGGAAATATTGATGTAACCTCTGCATCATCTATCTGATATTTCAAACAAGTAATGTCGTTCCCTGTTTGTTTGTTTGTTTTTTTTTTTTTTTTTTTTTTTTTTTTTCTGATTTCCCTTTGGGAGGGGGGAGGGTGGGGTTTTCGCTTAATTTTATGTGCAACTGTCTATGTGCAATACTGTTTTGTTTTGATTTAAAAGAAAATCAATAAACACATGTGTATATAAAAAAAAAAAAAAGATAAATAAACAGGATGGAGAGGAGATCACTGTTCTGATTTTCTTGTGATCTCAGTAAAGAAAACAGCGCGATCGGAGATGGTTTGTGGGGCCGTTCAACCAGAGCCGTCAGGAGACTGCACTCCAAGTCCATGCAGCAACTGATGATGAGAAACAGCAGAGATATATCGATCTTGTGTTTTCCATAACAAATTCCTTCACTTTTCTAAAGCCCTTAAACTGATGACAAAAAGAAATGCAATACAACTTTTGAACATAATTGTTGAATATAATTTATTGGATAAGCCCTAGAGCCCCTTGATTATTTTCATTTTCATTTTCCTTATTTTCTTTTCCTCCTGTTTTCTCTCAAATGCACCTGATCCTTGAAGCATTTTGATACAGTTTGATAGCAAGTTCAGGTCATGATTTATATGGATGGTCTGCCAAAGAAGGTTCCAAGATGGTGAACATAATTCTCATTTTGGGAAAACATCATATACATACAAATAAATGGAAAAACAGCAAACCCTCCAAAGTCTGTTTCAAAAATGAAATAAAAAATTATATAACATCTATAAAGGTACTATCAAAATAAAATCAGTCTATACATGATTTATGTGAAACCATGTTAGAGTCTCTTGCTCTTTAAGTTACAATCTTGCTACGCTTAAACACTTTTGCTGAAATGTCAACCCCTGTGATTATTTTATTTTGTGATTATTTTATTTATTTTTTTAAATTTTATTTAATCTTAGAAGATTATCGTGGAAAGCAAATGTATAGGTACATATTCGCTTGTGTGTTGTGAGCTGTTATGTTTCAGATGCAGCAAATGTTTCCTCAAAGGAATTTTGTACTTTGAAATGTTAAATAAAGTTTATAAAAAAAATGTGATAAAGTTTGATGCCTTGTTAAAGATATTTTCAATAAAAAAAAAAGTTTCTGTTTCCGGTGTGGTTATAATCTCAGGGTTTTAGCACCATCTAGTGGTGAGTCCTGGAATAACCGGCTGAACGGCGTGTATTTCCTGCCTCGTCTCCGTGTGTTTTTTCTCGGAGGTTCTCGTGTCCTCGACACGGTTTTGGAATAATAAAGCAGTTACCAGCGAGTGTGCAGGCTGCGCGTCCACAGGCGTCTCCAGACCAGCGTCATGCTGCAGCTCCGGTCCGGGACTGGGGGCCGAACCGGGGACTGGGGGCCGAACCGCGGGGCCAAAGTCCAGGCAGCCCTGCAGTCCTGCAGTCCTGCGACCCAGCGCTCTTAAGGAAGTCCGAGCTGCTGTTATCCTTCCACACTTTCATCACTGACATTCTAAGTGAAATCCTCCCTGGAAAAACCTCACAAGTAATTTTTAGAGCTTATTTCAAGAATAATGTCTGCAATTTTCCTTTAAAACCAACTAATCAATCACCATTCAGCATTAAATATCAGGGACGTCCTTAAAACGACGTCACGGCGAAAGCACGTGTTTTGTTTTTCTGCACTTTGTCACAGAAACTGATCCAAACAAGAACAGAATATTTAGTTTAGTTTAGTTTATTGGTCCTTTCAATTTCCACAACCACATTATTTGTTATACAAAAAATATATATCATTTTTGGTATATATATATATATATATATATATATATATATATATATATATATATATATATATATATATATATATATATATATATATATATATATATATATATATATATACAATTGTATGCAATTTTAACTAAAAACCAAGGACCAAACGGTGTAGACTGAAGCCTGAGCTTATGACGCCGAACCTTTTCACAAGAAAAATGTGATTTTTATAAACTACTGCAATGTCATTAATAAATATCCTTCCATACAATATTTATATAAGCAATAATACAATAAATGCTGGAAAAGTGTTAAGAGTCCAACCTCAGGTCACGTCAAATACACAAAACTCATCTGATGTATGCTTCCGTTTCAGAGAAGTTGGGGTATCAATTACCGTAAAAAATAATCAATAATCATAATTTAAAAAAATTTAAATGAAGATTAAAAAAAAATTTAAGTAATTTTTTTTTCAAAATTAATATTGGATTATTTTACACAGACTTGACACAAAGCTGGTATATTAAAAGCTTCACACCATTTATGTTGTGCCACAAAGGGGGTGCTGGTTCAGTTATTAGAGGGTTATTAATAATTGTCTTACCATAGTTATTAATAATTAATAACTAAGATGACTTATCAAAACGAATGATCAAAATGAATGATCAAGTCTGAGCTCAGACCTTTAAACAGCAGCTGTGACAAATATGGATAAAATAAACACTGGGGTCAATGACAAATAATGATTTTCAACAGGTCAATTTTAAAATGATAAAAAAAAGAATATCTATTGCAGTAGTTCAAACATTAAGAATGTTGTGTACACATACATTCATATAACATTTTTAAATTAGAGTTTTTTGTCAAGATGAATTGGCACTAGCCTTAAAAAAAGTCATGTGGTGCAACCATGATTCATATTAAAATAAATTAGTTTCCTTAACATCTTGACATCTTTTATTTACTAGTTATCAGTATTATACAAAAATGGTTGTTTTTTTATGGTCCCGTCACATGATATTTCATAAAATGGACATCAGTCAAACTTTGTATATTATGATGGAAATATAAATATAAATGTGTATAAATCTTATACACTACAAGACAGTTCCGAAATAATCCCAGATAAGAACATTGATTGAGTGATTTCAAAATAAGTTTTCAAAACCAGAGTCCTGGTGGGATGGTCGCACCACATGACATTTAGACGTTTAAAACAACTACAAAATCCCAAATAACTAGTATTTTTTCTAAAATTCAAGTGAGTCCATGTGTGGGACAGGTAGGTCATATATATGGTATTTTTTTTATCCATTTAAACCTTTTTTGAATTGAAAAAAAATCTGTTTTTCAGAAAATATAGACATCACGTCATTGACCCACTAACGACTTCTCTCATTCAAATGAATCAGAAAATTTACACAAGTGTTAAAAGATAATGAAACACTTGGGATAAATTCAGATGCCCAAACTACACATAAACAACTAAACATTAACATAAACTTCAGATTCTTTACGTGTGAATGTTTGTGTGTGAGAGATATAGATACTAGAGTTTAAAAATACTCCTGTAAAAGTTGAAGTATCAACTCTAGTTTTTTACTCAAGTAAAAGTATAAAAGTACTGGTTTAAAAACTACTTAAAGTATAAAAGTAAAAGTAATGTAAGGGGGAAAAAAGCCATTAAGGACAAAAGCCATTGAAAATGAATGTATCTTAGTATAATGTAAATATATTAAAGAAGCATATATGTGTACTATTGAGCATTAACATGTGTTAATATAAATATATTAAAGAAGCATATATGTGTACTATTGAGCATTAACATGTGTTAATATAAATATATTAACGAAGCATATATGTGTACTATTGAGCATTAACATGTGTTAATATAAATATATTAAAGAAGCATATATGTGTACTATTGAGCACTAACATGTGTTAATATAAATATATTAAAGAAGCATATATGTGTACTATTGAGCATTAACATGTGTTAATATAAATATATTAAAGAAGCATATATGTGTACTATTGAGCATTAACATGTGTTAATATAAATATATTAAAGAAGCATATATGTGTACTATTGAGCATTAACATGTGTTAATATAAATATATTAAAGAAGCATATGTGTGTACTATTGAGCATTAACATGTGTTTCAGAGAGCAGCAGATATGATGACTAGTTCCCTATAAGTATTTTAATGGTGCAAAAAGTCAAACGTTCATGTTCATGTTATCATTTATCCTAACCTTTATTGGAATGTACATCCAAGTTTAGTTGCAGGAATCTGAGGGAACGGATGTAAGAACAAAACTGGACAAGAACATCTGAAACAACCACAACCAAATTCACTCTATCCGGATGGAGCAATTTAACTGGATAGTTTTTATTAAAGGCCCAAATGAAATAGAGTAACGAGGCTGTTTTTAAAATGTAAGGAGTAAAAAGTACAGATAATTGTGTGAAAATGTAAGGAGTAAAAGTAAAAAGTCGTCTGAAAAATAATTACTCCAGTGAAGTATAGATAACCAAAATTTCTACTTAAGTAAGGTAACGGAGTATTTGTACTTTGTTACTTGACATCTCTGCGTATGACGTGGTGATGTCGCTTGTGAACAAAGACTTGGGGTGCGGATACATTGTTTACTGCGACAATTTCTACACAAGCCCCCTCCTCTTCCGTCACCTGGGCCAGCAGGGATTTGTGCCTGTGGGACAAACCGGCAACCAAGAGCTGGGCCCAGTCTCAATCCCCCACTACCCCTACTTTTCAGTCCTACCCAGTGCTTAATTTGTCCATGAAGAGGTCCCGGATCCTAGTGCCCCACCAAGTATTTGTGAAATTGCACCAGTGACTGTTGTCATTGTTTATATGTATATATATATATATATATATATATATATATATATATATATATATATATATATATATATATACAGAAAGCAGGATACATTTTCCATGGGCTCTATGGGACGTTTCTAAGTTTCTGTTAAAATATTCACATCCCATATACTGTACAATGTAATCTTTTCTCGCAGTTATTCAGTTATTATCATGAACATGCATGGAGGTACTTTAGGCTGCACATGTAATGTGCGTGGATCAGCTGCTTGGCTCTCTCTCTCTGTCTCTCCTCACTCACGTCGTTTCCCTTCAATGGAGGGAAATTTGAATTAGGGCTGATAGTTTTATTTACAATCAGAAAAAGCAAACTTAAACTGATTGACGCGTTCTCTGACTATATGGAGCGCGCAGCACAGTAGGCTGAACTACACACACGTACAGTATACACTCACTACACACAACAAAGCGTAGCGTTAGTGATGCACCGAATGTTCGGTAACTGAAATTGTTGAGCCGAAAATAGAAAAAAACACTTTCGGTGTTCGGTGGAATAAGTGGGGAAAAATCCAAACAATTAATAACGGCGTGTGGTGACGCAATCAAACAGCGAACAGTGTGGAGTGAGGGGCGTGCGGTGTTAAATGCAGCAAACATGTCAGCATGGCAGATAATTACTTGGATGTGGGCGAAAAGCAGAGGACATGAGAAATGATCCAGAGTTGGATTTGGGAAACCGCTTGGTGGTGGAGACGGTCATGGGACGCACAGCGCAGGATATCAACGAGAGAGCAGAGAAAGAAAGGGGCCCTCTTCTCTTTTTTTTCTGATTAAATGCATCCGAAATAGACAAACAGGCGATCTATGAGTAACTTCAATGAGAAATAAAACACAGAGAGAATATGGATAAGAAAAGATAAGATAAGATAATCCTTTAATAGTCCCACAGAGGGGAAATTTGCAAAAAAAAAAAAAAAAGGAGGTGCCGGATCCAATCAAATAGGTACCGGATCTTGTTCCGGCAGGATCCGGCACAAATTAAGCCCTGGTCCTACCCATACATTTAGCGCGTTCCCGTGAGGGTAGTGGTGTCCCAATTCCTCTTTTCACCTAGGGGGAGTGCGGAAAACGAGGGCTAGTGTGTATGAATCTATCCCTTCACAGGGAGGGATCTCAGATACTGACTCACCGACCGAGGGCTAGAGAAAATTTCCCAGAATGCTTTTCGTCGTCATTTGCGGACTGAATTAAAAAAAAAACATGGTGGACATTTCTTATTTTTTAGTGAATAAAATCAATATTTTGAGTTAGTTTCTGCATAAAAATGCGTCTTAATTACATTTCTAGCAAGAAATATATATTTTACTTTCATAATATTCACTCAGTGAATGTACATAATCACTCGCTTGCTCGTTGTTGCGAAGTCTTTTTCAAACCGCGCCAGAATAAAGGCTGATTTATGGTTCCGCGTTACACCAACACAGAGCCTACGGCGTGGGTTACGCGGCGACGCGCGCCGTACGTCGGATCAAACTTCTTAAACAGCTTTTTATTTAGCTCTGGGCTTCCTGATATGGTATGACATTTGTGCAAACGTAACTACACAGTCGCTTACGTACCCGAACGTAAACCATGCAGTGACGTAGAAAGCAAAATTTAGGGGTGGTGCTGAAAAGTAGGAGTAGTGGGAGTATTGGGACTGACCTGGGAAGATTACAAGTGCCGTAAAATCTGTGGCTTCTTTTTTAGGGGTAGTGGTAGTGAGGGAGGGCTAGTGGTAGAAAGTAGGGGGTGTATTGGGATTGGCCCTTGGTGTTCCAGCAGTCACCGAAAATGCCCTGACTACAAGGTCACCAAGAGGCTCCATTCGCTGGATCAGGGATGGTGACCTTTTATTTGTGAAGTGGATGTTCACCAGAGAGGTCTCCATCTGCAGTAACGTACATCCTGTGTACAGTGGGGAGACGGTGCTCCGCTGGCACAGGGCAGAGGACGGGCAGCATCAGAGGGTCCCTGTCCCCAGACCAACAGCCGTGGGAGAGTACAATAAGTACATGGGAGGGGTGGACACAGAGACGTCTGGGAGATCTGCGAGGCCCTGTGCGAAATGGCCGGGGGGGGCCCTCGTGCGCGAGAGTAGCGACCGTGCGCAAATTGTTTGGGTTTTTTGGGTCGGACCGGGTGTCTAGATGCGCAATTTTAACTCTCCAATTAGCAAAATACTGGATACAAACACACACACACGTTTCATTATGAAGCATTGCATGGACAAGACATGATAAGTCAAGATATTTTTTATAGTAATGCCTGTTTATTACAACATTGTTCACACACAAATAATCTTACATGAATCAAATCAGCCGGTTACTGAGAGACTTATATATTAGTGACATTATTAGTGGCATAGGGGCCTAAGTCAACTGACATTATATAGTGTGTGATTCATTCCAGTTCTACACAAAACAAAAGCGCCCCATAAGTAACACATTAACAACATGCTTATGAATATAAGTGGTAATATTCTCAAATTATAGAGGCTAAGTAAATGAAAATGCTTGCCTCGACGCAGGGCCCCGCGGCTGCTTGAGACCCGGTCTGATCGGTGATTTTTGTAACAAATTTATCAAACGAGCCTTTCAGAGAGGCTTTTTTTCATCCCCTGATGGAAATTTCCTGAATCTGTCTCGTTCTCTCGACATTGTGTGACAGTTTGTTCCAACTCCACCGTCTGGATCAGAGCAGCTTGTGTCTGCGCTTGGTCTGATCAGTTGTATTTAACAACAGACATGCGCATCATTGCACATATATTTATTGATATGCACAGACTAGTACAGTGGTTTTCAAATGGGGGTACGCGTACCCCTGAGGGTACGTGAGATTTTAAAATATACATATATTTAAAAAGTAGCATGCATGCAAAAATCCTTTTTTTCATAAATAATTGAGGGAAATATGAGTCTAAATTCATAAAATGAATGTTATCTTCAGGAGTAGGCTATTCAACTTATTATCCTAAAACCCCAGAGTCTCCCCCACACCAGGATGGTTCCACCTAACCTGTCAATCACCTGGCTTCACCTGTCAATCACTTGGACCAACGATGGAGTCGTGGTTGAAGCGTAGCAGCAATATTTTTATGTTTCATAAATCAGTTACTGATGGCACAGTGCTCTGTTTTAGGTCTTTTTTTTACAACCAAAAGTGCTTTGCGCTGGTTAGGGGGTACTTGACTGAAAAAATCACTGAATTTCATCACTGAAAAAAGGTTGAGGACCACTGGACTATTACACATTTAGGTCTGTAATGGAACGTGACTGTTGATATTTATAAGGGAAAGAAGGAAAAAAAATACGGCCCTTGGGGCGCGAGGCCCTGTGCGGTCGCACGATTCGCACACCCCTTGCGGCGGCCCTGGGTGGACACATGGGACCAGATGCTGGGAACCAACTCCACCCACAGGAGAACAAAACGGTGGCCCATAACCGTGTTCCAACATTTTCTGGATATAGCTGTTACCAACAGCTATGTCCTTCACAAGGAGGTATGTGCAGCCAGCAGCTGAAACCCAGGACACGCCAGCAGTTCCAGGAGGAGCTGCATTCCTCCTCGGAGTCCCGCTGGACAGCAGGCCACAGAAGCCGCTGGAAACCACGTCCCTGTGGGCACAAGTGGAGGGCAGGGGAAGACACAGAGAGCCAGCATGGGGCCACGGCAGTGCACTCTGGGCAAAAGGAGCACCCCAGGGCAGTGTGGGGGGTGCAATGTGGGAGTCTGGCTGCAGCTGGAGAGGAACTGCTTCACACAGTATCACGCCAAATAAAAAACGCCTGGACATTTGGTGCAAAAACAGGCAAAAAACTATTGAAAACAAAGTCCCGGGGCCTCATTTATCAAACGTTCGTAGAAAAGGTTCTAAATTCTGTCGTAGGAGTGACATTTAGAATGTGTGTAAGTACAAAAAAATCCGGATTTATCAAACGTGCGGACGCTGGTCGTACGCACATCAGTGATGATAAATCCACCTGTTCTTAACTGCCCTGCTCGTGCACGGTTACCGTCATTTGCATTCAGAAACGCCTCCAATTGACCATATATGGAGCAACAACAGCTCCCGCTTGGAGGTTTACAAACTTTATTGAACAAAATTCTGTAGGCTTTACAACAAAAGGCAAATGAAACGAAACAATCAATTATCTACAAATATTCAACATTTGGGGGGTAAAATTAAGAAACAAAGACATCGTATCATATAAGCTTTTGGATATATTGTTTTTTTCACACATCAGTTTAAGAAACGCTAAGTAGTTTACATTCATTTTTCAGATGTACAATGGAGGGTTTGCTGTTATTCCATTTGCATTTATCATTTGCAATATCTATTATCTATTGTCATATCTTGTCATGTCTCATTTTTATGTTTTATGCAACTGTGTGGATGTGAACAGGTCACACTTGAAAATGAGTCTTCGGACTCAAGTGTTTTATCTGTATAAATAAAGGATAAATAAAAATAAAAAAAATTTATGTATGTGATATTTACCTAGTAAAATAATTATGTTGACCATGTTTGATATATTTCTTGGAAGATTATCCATATAAATTAAGATTTGGTTCAGTCAACAGCTCCTGCTTGGAGGTGCAAACACCAACAGAGCTGTTCTGCAGAATAAATGAAACGGGCAACAGAGACATAGTTGCATCGCAGATTATTTGTGCATGGATTGAATGAAATCCTTTCATGTTCACGTAACTGAATTCATTATGTGATGGTGCTTTTATTGCGATGTGGGTGCAATCTAGCTCCAATTATGTTTGGGAATCCGGCGATGGCGTGAAATCCTCGTTTAATTTCGACTTGGTGATGTGTATGGGAACTGGGTGTAAATTGGGGCCAGAGAAATTATTGCATCCAACACTGCCGGCATGATTCTGCTGCGAAATGCCGCATATGTCTCCAATCTCTCTCTGAAATGTTCCGGTGGACAAACATCCCAGGGTGGACGCATCCAACGATGTATGCCATGCATGTGTGGACGTTGCGGTTCGGACAAAAAAAGAGTGCGGAATAATAAGAATAAGGAAAGAGAAACCTTTTCTGTATACTATTATATCGCCTTCATTTTCATGTTTTTCCTTGTTTTTTCGGGCGTGTTTTATTTTAGGGGGATTTTTTTTCCACATCACAGCGGGGTCATGCTGTACACCCGCTGGTGCACAGTGCAACTTTAGCTTGTTAGCAAAATGCTAGCAACATTGCCCTTTGGACCATTCTGGACGATTGCAATATGGGCATGCCACTACTTGGCATGCCCATAATAATAATAATAATAATACATTTCATTTGTTAGGCGCCTTTCATGGCACTCAAGATCGCCGTACAACAATAAAATACAAAAACACAATTTAAACAATAGAGAACAGCAAAGTTTGCAGCAGAACACAAAAGACCACGTAAGTTGTAAGTGTACTAAGTTGATTAAAATTTCATTTGTGAAACAAACTTCACCAGTAAAGTCAAATGTGGCTACCAACTGAAAATGGAAACTGTTTTTGCATTAGAAAATGTGGTTTTGAATAAAAAAAAGGTTGCCCTTGGGCTTTGGGAACATGTAACGTGTGTGTGACGTCATTTCCTTAAATTGAATAAGTCATATTATTAATAAATGAGGCACAGTCAGTAGGCTGGTGTTTAGTCTTTTGAGTTTTACAAAGGATGAAAGTCATTTAATTTCTCTTTCTTCTACTTGTTCTACTGGCCTCAACACCTCCTCCCCACACTAACTCACCCACACACAACCCTGCTCTGATCAAAGTGACTCTATAACCTCATTCCTCAAAAGGGCTGTGTTTTCTCCGCCGTGATGCAGGAATGAGTCGACGCGTCGGTCCTGATCAGCTCTGTTTTTGTAAACGCCTCCACTCTCTTGCCGGTTCGAGCATCTCAGCTGTGCCACATTCTGAACCGCTCACAGGAACAGAAGACAAACGGCGGGCTAAAAATACCTGCATCACCTCTGAGCGATGTGAGGAAGGAAGGCGTCGCCAGGTTTACTGGAAACGGCTTAGTGGATGGAGACGCCGCCTTGCAGCTGAAATCAGCTTTTACTGACACGAATGTTCATATTCAGGATCTGCAGGGACTACACTACTGTTTATTTATTGTTTATTGATTATTGTTGGCTTTGTCTCGAACAACAACAAAACCCATTTAATTAAAAGCGTCAAAATTTCAAAAAAATGATACAGATGTATGTATACAGAATGTATGAGAAAATAAGCATGTGCTGTATGTATGTATGTATGTATGTATATACGTATAAATATATATATATATAGTTTATTGATATCGCTGTTGCTGCCATTTTCTTTTTTTTTATTTAAATTTTTTTTATTTTTAATTTTTAATTTTTTTAAATATTTTTATTTAATTTTGTTCTCCCTTAATGTATGATTTGTCCCTTTTTCTGTCCTTTTTCTGCTCCTCTCCCTTATCTATCTGCCCTGCTACTGCTTTTGTCCTGTCTCGTCTTCAGAGCCTCTTCTTTTTCACTCCTCCGAAACTCTACAATCATGGAATTGATTAACTGGTCTCTCAGCACAATTGACCAAATTTTTGCGATGAGAAGTCAGGGGGTAAGGGAGCCCTCCTTAACCGATGGGACGTTTTTTGCTGGATACACAATGGATTCCTACAAATACTGGAAACCGTTGTGTTTGGCGATCCTGTCTGTCGAGGACGTTGAAGATGCTTCATAATTGGATTTATGATAGCAGGATTTCTCTTGATAGGAGGAGGAGGATTCCTGGTGTACCGACAAACGCGTAAGTCGTCGACAGCTGTTCTGGCTCTTTCAGAGCTGCCGGACGTGGCTGAGGGGATCAGCTCTGCGACCAACACTCAGACTCTAACGTTGGGAGAGCAAAACTGCAAGCTGGATGCGATTCTTGAACAGAATCGCAGGCTGGCGGCGTCTTTGAGCTCATTGGCAAGATGGATAAGACCTTGGAGAAGTTGGAAGCTCGGCTTGGCGGGAATTGATCACAAATTCGTCTGTTTGGAGTCGCCATTGATGAACCAGAGACTAAAGGCAGATGGAAAATTACTGTTTTGCAATATAATTGTTGATTCTATAATCTGGCCTTGACAGGGCGGTTTTGGCCGATCGCTCTGGTCACAATCTCCCTGGTGGAATGTAAACAAGGTGACTCTGCCCCCACTAACCCTCCCCTCTCAGGAACATCTGTGGACCTGTTTCAGAACTGACCGAGCCGCCTGATAACATCAAGGACATTTGGCTGAGAGCAGCTCTGGGCGAAGTTCACGGACTCATCGCTCACACACACTTGCTGATAACCACACCCCCCTCAACTCAACGCCTTCCTCGACCCCTCCTTCTTATCAGCCCCCCCTCTATCTATCTATCTATCTATCTATCTATCTATCTATCTATCTATCTATCTATCTATCTATCTATCTATCTATCTATCTATCTATCTATCTATCTATCTATCTATCTATCTATCTATCTATCTATCTATCTATCTATCTATCTATCCATGAGCAGCCATGAATGCAGGGAGTTACATTTGGATCATATATGATGGATCACATAAGGAACAGAATAATAATAAAAGAAATACATACAGAAGGTAAATTCAGTTCTTTAGAGGTTCTTATTTTTATATTTGTCAGGAATTGTTTTCGTGTATGTGTTTTTCAACTGTATAGAGTTTTGTTTGATTTCTTCATCCAGACCATTCCACAAAGACTAAGAGCAGCACGTACACAAGGTGATGTTTTCCTTCTTTATCTTGAAACATTTTTTGAATGTTTTCAGGCATTATTTCTTGCTTTGAACATTATTATTGCTGTTCTAATTTTCCATAAATCTCCAAATCTGTAATTTAAGGACTAGAGGATTGGTGTGTTGGAGATACCCAGCATGATTTATTATAGCTGGGAGGGAATATGTCAAAAATCATAAAGAAGTTTTTGATATTTGTTAGTTATGCACATAAGGTTTTCAAAAACCACCGCAAACAAATTGGGACGGCCGAAAACACCAAAGGTCATATCTCAGCTTCTTAGTCCTAGATTGTTGTTTATTGTCACTTTCTCTACTTTTTTGGTGCTAGGAATTCAATTCTGAGATAAATTTCCTATTTATAGTCATGTTGAAGGTCAAATTTTATTTTCAATGTCATTTTTTGCCCAAAAATCTCCATATCTCTAGAGTCTAGACCCATATTTTCACCCCCAAGGATGCAGTTTTCTGTTTATTGGACAGGTCACTATCGCTGTAGGGTCAATAATCTCATTGGGTGAGAACAGTGGCTTCATTCATTCATTCATTCATTCATTCATTCATTCATTCATTCATTCATTCATTCATTCATTCAGGCTTAAGATGAACAGAACCTCAGAACTAAGTCACAGTGAAAGAATAGGATTTTATTAAAATAACACACAAAAAACATCAGCTGTGCGTATTTAAACTCACTAACACCTACAATGCCTGACTATCGCCTCGCTTATTGATTCATTTTGAACTTTCTGCAAACCAGCCACTAGGGGGCGTCCCAGTTTCTTTGCGGTGGTTTTTGAAATCTTATGACTATAACTAACACCATGCCAATATCAAAGATTTTTATGAATTCCCCCCCAGCTATTATCTTTACTGCTGTTTTTTGCAATGTGCATATTCTTTGTAAGGTGCTCTTGTAGGTATTACCCCAAATTTGAACACAATAGATCATATATATTAACAATTTTAATAATGATTCTTGGCATTATCATGATATATTGTTTTATAGTGTATTATTATATTATGTTGTGAGATCTCATGGGATGTTATATTATAGTATTATGATATTGTTATATATTATAGTATGGTGATCATTTTGTTATATGTTATAATATAAAAACTCTTATGTTACATTAGGATATTATTATATTATCATATGCTATTATAGTATTACATATATTACTTTATATTATATCGTGCTATATTATATCATTCTATATGATAATTATCTATTTATTTATTTAATTTTCAAATTAATATTCTTAATTTATTTATTTACTTTCATTATATTATTTACACACACACACACACACACACACACACACACACACACACACACACACACACACACACACCTAGATACATATAATTGTAACTCAATGTTGTCTTTTGTTGTTGATTGTACGGTATGTTAATAAAAAAGAATAATAATTAAAGCTGCAAGCAGCGATGAACGGGCCCTCGCGCGTGCAATTTTCACCAATAAAGGTCAAGGACTCAAAACTAAGTCCGATGACACCACCATGACTCTTTATGTCAAACCCTTCAAAAAATATGGCAGAAAGTAGGAAGTATCAAATACTGACCAATCAGAAGAAGGTTGGGCGCGATGAGAAAAGTAATGCACATCGTCGCAAGATGGAGACGCACATTTTGATGTATAACACACCTGGGTGCAGGTTACGGTTCGGGCTGAATTAACTGCTGAAGGAATGGCATAAATTGCTCCAAAATTACACGATTAATTCAAAATGGCAGACTTCCTGTTGGGTTTGGGCCATGGCACCAAGAGACTTTTCTTTAAGTTGTGACATGATACAGGTGTGTACCGATTTTCGTGCATGTACGTCAAACCGTATTGTGGGGCTTGAGGCACAAAGTTTTCTAGGGGGCGCTGTTGAGCCGTTAGGCCACGCCCATTAATGCAAACCATTAAATATCACATTTTTCGCATCAAAATGAGCATAGTTGAATATCTCAAAAACCGTAATAGCTAGCATGATGAGACTAAAATATGTTGTAGTACAACGTGTCCCGGGTTTGTCAATGTTGTAATAACGTCTGTACGATAAACCGTTGCCTAGCAACAAGCGTCCAAAATAAAATGGAATCTTTTTGTAAATTGAAAGTTAAATATCGCAAAAACCGTAATAAGGAACATGATGAGGTTGTACTGTCTTTTAGTGACAATCGGGCCGAGTGTTTGTAAATTTGAACGATGTCTTTACGACAAAGTTCGGCCGAGCAATAAGCGTCCGAATTTTCGCCTTTCTTTTGCATTTTGGCTTCTAGCGTTGCCACGGTAACACTTTTGACTGAGAAAAGTAACACCCATCGAGGCCACGATGGAGACGCATCCAACGATGTATGCCATGCATGGGTGCACGTTACGGTTCGGGCCGCATTAACGGACAAAAAAAGCGTGCGGAATAATAATAATAATTAAAAATGGCCGACTTCCTGTTCGGTTTGGGCCATGGCGCCAAGAGACTTTTCTTTAAGTTGTGACATGATACAGGTGTGTACCGATTTACGTGCATGTACGTCAAACCGTATTGTGGGGCTTGAGGCACAAAGTTTTCTAGGGGGCGCTGTTGAGCCGTTAGGCCACGCCCATTAATGTAAACCATTAAATATCACATGTTTCGCATCAAGATGAGCATAGTTGAATATCTCAAATTTGCTGACTTTTGGGGCACGTTTAGGGGGAAAAAGGACCTCATTTCGTCAAGTGCATCAAAATAAAAATAAAATAAAAAAAATTCCTACAGATACAATAGGGCCTTCGGACTGTAAGTGCTCGGGCCCTAAAAAACCACAATAGACCAGACACGGTGACATGAGTACAGTACAGTAGTGATGTTTGATGGGGGGGGGGGGGGGGGGGGTAAAGTGAGGTGTTTCTGCAGGTATTTCCAGCCTCATTGGGAGGTTTCTCCTTGTATGGTTCTGCTGGATCTGTTCTCTCCTCTGGCCCTCGGCCCTCTTTGTGTGGCCGGTATGTGCCACATCCCGGGTCCCATGACCCGTCCAGCTCTAAATATAACCATGCTGCTAAAGCGGCATGACGTAATCCAACCCTGTCCTCGGCGTGGTGACCCTGGCGGGTGAGTGGTGGAGGTGTGGAAGGATTTACGATGGTCTCGGGTCACAAGTCCTCAGGGACGATGAGACGCAGCGCTGACCACAGCCGTGCAGAATCACTCCCGTTGGCAAGGTTGGAGTTTTCAGTTTGACTTTACTTTCTTTCTTTCTCGTGGGTCCTTCCAGCAGAAATGGGCAACGGCATCAACAA